>NW_026623602.1:204861-281521 GCF_030028575.1 Malurus melanocephalus
AACTGTCTGAATTCTGCAGATGAAGCAACAGAAAAAATCCATGCAGATTATTCTTATTTGAAGTAACGACTCAAAGCTACATGAAGCCAAGAGCTTTTAATCATGTCTGAAGAGCAGCATAATTTCTTGCCTCAGAAAGTATCTCTGCTCTTGGTAACTATTTCTATCATACTCCAAGCTACAAGACAAATCTAACCCGATGACTTAATTACAAACTCACCAGTAAGACAACAGTTAAAGAACATGTATCAACACAAGACCTGTTTGAACAGCAGCATAAAAATGAATTTCACACAGCCTACAGYTCCTTTATGTGCTCAATTCTGCACWGACACATAGAGATGCCCCTCTGAAGTGGAAACCAAACAGCTGCACTCACAAAACACACAGAGGAGCCCCCCCAGCAGGGCATTCCAACACTCCTGAAGCACTTCTGTGTGGATTTGTGTTCATACACATGAGAAAACCTGCCCTACCAGCTGCAGACAGCAAATACTATAATTTTTCTGAAACTGAGATGTAATTCAGTAAATAGCAAACACTTTCTTGATTGCTCATRTGAACCACTTCTAATAACTAACTTTAAATGCAACGAATGCAGTGCTATTAGCTTAAGCAAAAACTAAACAAAAGGAACATCATTAGCAACAAAAAAAGTTACATACAACACCCTAAAAACTTGCTGAAACGTGATAGGACTTTTTAATAAAGGTTTTATATATTCAGTCAACAAATAAGTACAAGTTGTAAAAGGGATTATTAGCTCCCTACTTCTGAAAAAGCAAGTAAACAAACTTTAGTTCTGTTTTCACTGTTGTCTGTGGAAACTGTCCTTCAACAGTTTAAGTTTATTCAGGGAGGAAACAGCTCCTATTATGATCAGTTCAGAATTCATTCATCGAGATTCTGACCACTCCAAAAATATTGAAGATGTATTTTGGATATAGCATTTGTTGGTAACCAAGCTCCATTTCATGGTGCTTACAAGAAAGACCATAAGTGGAATAGCCTTACTGAAAGATGGCACACACTGAACACATTTKAAAGTGGATCAGATAAAGTGAAAAGATGGGCTCGCAACCCAAGCAAGCAGTTCAGGCTGGATATAAGGAAAAATCTCTTCCTCACAGGGATAGTCAAGAAGTAGCACTAACAGTTGCACAGTCTCTGTCCTGGAACAGCCTGGTCTGACCACACAGCTGACCTCATGCTGAGCTGGAGGTTGGACCGGACACATTCCCATGTTACTTCTAACTTGAACTGTTCTATGATCCTTGATTGCCAAAACTGCCAATCAATGGTAGTGTAGAAGGAGCTTGGTGCAAATGGCCAGTTTCTAATCCCCAGAAACTGAATAGAGCAGCAAGCTATGGCTAACAAGTGCCACAACACAGCAAGAAATTTAGGAGAGTGTATGATCCTAAATCTGTGCAAAATGAGCAGAGATTGTCAGAAAGTTAGGAACAAAGTTACATATGTGCCTGTATAGCYAAATAATGACATTTTTGGAGCTTGKTATTTTTTTATCCATGGACTCAAACATCAAGGTGTCCTATATCAGAAGAGATTATATTGAACTTGTTGCTCTAAAGAGAGATATGAAAATCCTGTTTCTTGTAATTTTAATTTATAGCACTTGAACAGCATCTGTAGTGAGGCATAAAAACTGTTTCACATGTATTTAATCAGTATGATTATACACATGTTGTCAAATGTCTCTTTTCTGGTCTTCACTCCATGCCATCCCTGTCTTCCTTTCCAGATTCTCTGAGTGTGTGCAAGATATGCTGAAGCAATGATTCAGCACRAGCTAAACCCTTTTGTCCCAGGGCATTGTGGATCCCACACACCAACCAAACCTGTTGGCTGTAAAATTCATCTGTATCACCCTCCACACCTGTCTGCAGCCATAGCAGCGTTCTATCCATGGCAACTTTGTGAATGTTGTGAACAAGTTCTCTGCTCTAAAYCTGCTTTGTAGAAATYACACTTTTTACAAGGATGTGTAACTCTAACAATCTGCAACAGACACAGTAACAGCTACAACTGATGAACATATTTACACAAACATATTCTGTCTTTAATTAATCTGCAATGACATATAGAAATACTGACTCCAAATCAACAGCATGCAAGAAATTTAGCTGGCAACCCTTTTCCCATAATTATCATTCTTAAAAATAGTGCCTTGAAAACACTTCCACTTCAAAAAACCTCAGTAGGGAGTGCTATGCTAACAGGCTTGTTCGTAACAGCAAAGTTCAAAGTCMCATCACATTTGTGACATCTCAGCCACTTCTCACCTCTCACAAAGAGGATGGAAGGTTCTTTGCATGTTCCACTTTCACATCTGTCAGGATAAACATACTTACGGTTCTCACTCCTTCAAAATAATATCCAGCTCAATTTTAAGCTATTAAGATGTCCCTTTGAACTGTCTGACAGTTGGCAAATATAAAAATTCCTTTTGGGGAGCTTTTAAAGTTACAGGGAGCAATGGGTAATAAAAACCTAAACCTAATGAGCTTTATTTCAAAAACAAAGACAGTAGAATTGAGCAGTCATCGATCAAGAGGAATCCAGCTTTTTCGATAAAGTACATTTTTAATTTGTCCTCATATAGAAAATAAAACCAGAGGATTCAAGGTAGGCATTATGAGTATATAAAGCACTAAATTACATCTGACTTCACATGTCAGTGATGCCCATGTGATCAATAATCAGGAAGCATAGAACAGATCATGACTAATGAGTCACACTGGACAACTTAAAGAGGAGAGGAAGCAAACTTCATTGAATTTAKAACTCCTCCAAATCAGCCTTTTACAGGACACTTAAAGATTCCTACCAGAATTCAAAATGCCTGCTGTTGKCTATAACTTATTTAAAAACCACACACATGCATATTTTGGTGGAAGAATCAAGCCTTTGATGCAATTTTTCTTCTGCATGAAGTCATTTCATACTCCTTAAGCATGGAGTAAGGAGAGCTTTTTGCATAGACCAAATTTTCTTATTGTAGGAAACGAGAAGAGCTGAGGCAGAAGGTTACAATTGATTTCCTCCAGTTTGAAGAGCTAATTRCTCTGCAAGCTTCAGTACTCCCAGTTGTACTTTGCAATATAAATTAAAATTGGATCCATATTTGATACAGAATCTGTGAAAAGGACATAACATTTGCAACTGATCAATTATTTACAGTGCATTTTCAGCTGTGAACAATGTTGAAGTGTCAAGCTACATAGAAATTCAAAGGTTGTTTAACTAGTCATARTGATATTATTTCCTGTTTCAAAGAAAACCAAACTTGCCATTGACACTAATATGAAAAAAAAAAAAATCAATAGATTTTAGTAAGGAAATTCAATTCTTTTTTTTGTTGTTAATTAGTTTGGTTAAGACTTTATTTCTATTTTTTTACTGGTTGTTAGATAAACTCAGCTTGTTAGTTTATATGGGAGAATCACTTAATTTTGTAATGCACTTGTAAGACATTATTCAGAAATTGAAGAAAAGGAAAACTGATTAGATTTTACAAGATCCCTACCAGTTAAAACTATCCTATATGAGGATGCAATTCCAAAATGTTCCAAAAAAAAACACATACAATCAAAGCAACAGAGAAAGAACAGTATTTGTAGTAAGGAAGTCCAGATCTCAGCCTGAGCCTGAATGGACTAAAGYCAACATAAACCTGTAGTCCTGTCCTTGTATCTTTGAAAACTCATTCATTAGGACATTAAACAAAACATGAAATCCTTGTACTGTCTTGGGACAAAGAAAAGTTTGTTGAACAAGTAAATAAATTTCAGATTATTGTATTAAGGTGTCATTGCACAAGTTATATAAGGAAAATGAGGCAAGTTYTTATTTAAACATCAGCAATTCACTGGCCTGGGAAAAGGAGAAAAAAAATAAGAAACTTTTGGAATAAAGTAAAACTTTATGTTGCAGTTGATGATTTAGACTTATTAGGGGATGCCCAGGGCAGGATGGAGTCACCATCCCTGGGGGGATTTAAATATGTGTGGATGCAGGGCCATGGCTTAGTGGCAGACTTGGCAGCATTAATTTTACAGTTGGACTCAATCTTAAGGGTCTCTTCCAAAATACACAAATATCCAAGTCTGTGATAAAGCAATTCACATTCTCACACCTCCTTCCATGCCCCAAAAAAGTTCGGGACAGATGAGGGAGAGACATGGAAGGGGGCAGATGCCTATTTAAGTACTAGCTGCTTTCTTTCCAGCTTGATAAATRATGTAAGAACATTGCCAACAATATYTATTCTTCCTTWATGTTCAAAATCATGAGAAWGCCYGACTGTTCTTGCTTTTTTTTYAAGCTGCCCYAAACTTTATTTGAACACATAAARCATCARCATACAGTTTGAACATCTYACATTTTCTTCATCAAGGTCTGTTAAAAGATTTACTATTATATATATTCATCAATCCCAAATTCCAGCACACTTCTTGGAGAGATTCCCTGGCAGCACCTTCCYGAATAAGGACAGGTAGATTCATTGYCATCCAAGATTARGAAGTTCTAYRTTGTCTATTTTGGGTTGGGTTGGGTTTTTTAACCCCTCTATTCACCTTATTCTCTTYAGAAGGTTCCTAACAATTTCTTATRCAYCAGGTAAACAAAATTCAAACTCTGAAGTCATTAATGCAATAATGTCATTAAAGAAGACATTTGGGTCTCCTTCAGCAAAAATCACAGACAGGTTTCATTCCTGACTGCCTCGTATGTGCAGCCAAAATGGTAATAAAGATTTAACACCACTTTTGTCTCCCTTAGGAAACACTACTCTTGATTCCCTGGCATGCCTKTAGCCATATCCATCTGTTAGGATGGCTTCATGCCCACTTAAAAACTGGCATGCCAATTTAATAAGGACATAGGTGTCATCTGAATACAGATTTAGAACAAAGCCTTAAAAATAAAGCCAGTGAACAACATTCTTTCAATGAGGTGAGACTTCTGATGGCAGACARTGCTCAATTAAAGCTTTGTGCTTCTTCACAAAGGACATCTGTTCACAACTGCAGCAATCTTCCTATTAAAAGTCTTCCCTCTTTATCATTTGCAAKTTAACTCTTTGCTTTACTGGGAATTTCAAAAGTAACAAATTTAAAGTTGTATAATTTTCATTAATTGTTAAATCTAAATTAAAATTTCACAGCTCAGATAAGACCACAGAAAGGGAAGGTACCACAGGTCACCTACAGATTCTGACAGCACTGCAAGATGCAAATTCCTTTTGCCTCCTGGACTGTGATATGAACATGAAGGAAGGAGAAACACAAGGATCCTGTGAGGCCAGCACACAACACCTGCTGACTGTTCCAAGTGTCAGCAAGTGAGGCAGGATACACAACAGGCACAGCAACAACAGTCCCAGCACACACTGACACCAGGAGCAGCTGCAGAAGCCTCCACCTCACAGCTTCCAGGTTCACCTTTAAGTTTCTCCCCTTGGAGGGGCTGAGTAATGCCAGGTCCAGAGCAGCCAGAACTTCCAACACTCCCCTGCTGTACGAGACAGCCTTTTCAGCACTCGGTGCCTTTTCCAGCTTGCAGTCAGTGCAGTCTGCCAGGCTGCCACACAGCCTTGTCAGCACATCCTCTCTGGCAGAGTCACACCWTTAAGGTTCCTTCCAGCCCAGGCCATCCTCTGATTCTGTGAATATTGATGAATTCCAACTCTCATGTTTCTATATTTCATTTTACTGACACCCAATATATGTCGTWTCAACTTCTTAATGTATTTGTTCTCTTTTCTACCTAGAGTAATTTTAAACCATATTTTACATGTACATTCAGAAGTTCATTGTAAAAACTAGTTAACCTAACTTGATTTCCCTCCGTGTAGCGAGATTTTTTGAAAATGTAACTAAAAAAAATAGCATAGTGGATCAAGTCCAACAAAGTCTAACAAAAAGTTATCAGTAGCAATATCAAGCATGTCTCCTACTCCCCCAAAACCACCAGTAATGGCTTTAACCTACAGGTGTTCATCACAAATGTATGAAGATAAATACCTAAAGTTATACTTGTGTCATACTTATCTGTATCAAAACATTGCAGGAATAGAACTGGCAAAAAATGAATACAGGACTTGAAGTGATATTTTAGAGGTGATATATCTCTGGAAAAAAACCACAATAAATAAAAAAGCTAAATACAAAACTAAAGACTGAATCTACAGGAAAAGCTGGGTTTCAATACAGAACCTTTAAAAGGAATTAATGAAAAATGACTAATTTCAGTTTTTCCCCAGTAGCTAAAAACAGGGGGAGTCACTTAACTTAACATTAACAATCTCCTATGCTCAAGTATTTTAAATGTGGAGAAGTTGTGTTGAGTACAGTAAACAGGAAAAAAAAAATCACAGAAAACCCGCACAAACCCCCAAAAGCTTAGGTTTAGGAACTCAAAACAGTAGGAACAAGATTATAAGATTATAATCCTAAAAATAGGTATCTGTAACTCAGTTCTGACCATAAGAATAAAATTGAAAGATGCTTAATTAGAAATTACTYCTTCTACTGTTTTTTTAAACCTTGTGCTTAACAGTACTGAAGGTAAAAACAATACATTGTATCAACACCAACTAACAACATTCAATTAATGAAATGAAACAAAGTATTTCGGAGGTAAACTCAGTAATGTACACGAGTGTTGGGAAATCAGTGCAATTATGGGTGTGTGCGAGTACTTTTCTTGTTTAAACAGTAACAGAATAGAAAGAGCTCTTCAGTGAGGAAAAAAAAATTGCTGTAGTCTCAGCATTTCTCCTGGCATCTGGCAAATTAACCCCTGGTGCTAACATATGTCTCCTGCTGCTGTTCTTCCAAAATCAGCAAGTGGTTTGCATATGCTGAACATGCAGCAGCCGTGTCTGGAGCCACAGTGAGCACAGAGCCTGCATTTCCAGCCAAGACACCGAAACTCCGTTGCCACCCTGCCAGTGACCATCTGTGTGACCTACTTAGAGCTGGTGTTCTTTGGGGAAGATCTCTGTGCTCTGCTACAGCACAAACCCCTCACCAGGACTGGACCTCGAGGGAATACGAAACACCACTGTCAAACACACTCATYTCATCATATGTCGAAGCACTTTATATTCATTTCACACCAATAAAAATCAGTTCTCCCAAGATGACTCATTTACAAATTTCAGCATAATGCCAGTAAGTATTTCAGGGCCATCTTAGAGAAAACATCTAGCTCCAAATACTATAAACTCAGCAAAAAAATACTGCAATAAAAATTCTATATTATTTATAAACAACTCTATCTTAATTTGCTGCTCTCTAACAGAGAGGTGGTGGGGAAATTTTGGCAATAAGTTTCCTATTAATAACAAACAAACAAAATAGTAACTCCTGAAAAGTAGTTTTCCATGGAAATTAAGCAATTSTAACAAAAATTTTTCACAAGAGGGACAGAATAATCCATTACATCCCACTATACAGAATGAAAGATATATGACAGGAGACAGTTCCTTACATCATAAATGAGACTCTAAAATCCCATTAGAGGCACTCRTATGAGACAAGACAACCATTTATTTCTCACTGATATTTTAAAATCATAAAAGATCAAGCAATCTAAAAGCAAAGCGTCAAAAACTGAGAAGATTTGTTGTCCTCTGACCAAGAAGGACATAACATTTTCTAAAGACAAAACTGCATAAAAGTCTGTTCATGTGCTCACACATCCTGTTAGAACATCCCTAAATGCTGTGGTGAAAGTACATGAGCAGTGGAAATCATCCATCATCCTGCACTCAGCCCCTCAAATAYCTGCACCACCATAACCTCTCCAAGCTGTGTTATAGTTGCACAGTGGGAACAAGAAATCAATTCCTCTACAAAAAACCTGGCAATGTAATTTAAAGGCTGCTAAAAGTGCTTTAGTGCTGCAAGGCCTTTGAAGATCAATTACAGCAGAGGTGCACGGGACCACGTTTCCTATCTGATGAAAGCACTCCACGAGCCTACAGTGGAAACTTTGCAATGCCTGGGAATACATACCAATAAATTCAGTTTACCCTCAAGGTTTCTAACTTCAGGTTCAGTTGTAACTTATTTAATAAAGACAAATTTCACTGGCTTTTTTATTATTTTTTTGAAAACACCTTCCCATGTTTTCACAAGTCTGCTTCTTTAGAAAATGCTGTGAATATCAGTGGATCAAAGGATAGAAAAGCCAGTATACACAATCCAATTGAATTATAAAGAAAATACCTCTGGGAATGGATGAAAATTAATTGAATTGAAACTGCAATGAACTACCTGTAAAGAGACTAAAGTCTGGAGGAAAAATGGATAATCTGAAACATACGCAAATTAATAGACTGCGCTGTAATTAGTAGTGTAGTTAAATATATTCCATGTTCATGGCAGAAAAAATACTACCTGTTCTAGATAAATGTGAACTTTAGTTAATGATACTGTTGGCAGTCTTACCTTAATTATCAGGCTGCATCCTATTCTGAGATAGCTTACATGTGCTTTCATTCTTGTAAATGACCTTCCAGCTCATTGAGTGCAGTAATGAATCAGGCGGCGTCTACACCCTACACACTCTTGGTTCTCTACCCAATTAATTTGAAAATCAATTGTATTTAATGAAGAGCAAAAAAAAGCATCTTTGGAATTTTCTATTTTAAGGCATGGMAATATAAATGAAAAAAGATTTGTTTGCTATTTACTGTGCACATGTTGCAACAGCACAGTATAGAAATGTTTTCAAACCACTGTAATATTATAGATTCTTAATTGTGTATTGGTCTTTTCACATTCTTCAGTGCATGCACTTAAACATGAGGTGGACTTCCTCCTCTATGGTAATTACAATTTGAAAGCTAAAAACAAAATATAAATGCAAATAAAAAAAATCAGTTAGATAAAAGACACCCTGTAATTATTACAAAGATGATTTTCTGCCATTTGTAATGTGGAAGCAGTTGGGTGAGAGGGAAGATATTAAGACCATGACCAAACAGAGAAAGTCCTACATGAAATGCCCTAAAAGGTACTTGGGTAACACCATTGAGACAATAACAGCACTGATAGTTGATCATACTGTGTTAGAGCAATGACAACTTCATGGAATGATCTCAGGAAAACAAAATATATTTGCAGGAGTCTATTTGGCCCTGACCAGGTTGCACCAGGGATGATGTACAGGTATGCCTGCCACTCCAGTAAGAAAAAAAAGTAAAAAAGCAAAGTTGTCAGTTTCAGGCATTTTAAAATTCACAATAATGGCAATTCTAAATCCTACATTACCAACAAAGAGCTGTTTTATTCTGTCACTTCATCAAACTACATACAAAATATTTAAATGAATGTTTTCATGTTAGTAAAAATATTCTCTGTTTAGTACTATCATGACATAAGTCATGGTATTGCTAAAACAATGTGTCATGATAAAGCTAAAATAAACAGGGYACATTTTAATTTTATTTTAAAATTACATCAACCTGATTTCTCTGTTTTGTGCAAGTGCTTCTYCAGAGGACTTTTCTTGTTTTAAACTAATACATGAAAAAAACCAACCCCAAACTTCATTTCCCCAGGCTCCTCTAAAAAAGAATATCTAAGTATTGGTATATTATTATATATCAAGTGTTTCTATAGTAAGTATCATAGTAAAAATATTTTAAGGCAAATCTTGCACATGCCATCACCACAAGCACATAAATAAGCAGTTAATTTCACATGCTATCAAATAGATACATTTTAATTGTCAATTATTTGTGCAAGTCTKGGTCACAATAGTCAGATATCCAAGATATAAGTGAAACAGCAGGGCTGACAAATGAATCAAGTGTGACAGGCTGCCTTCATGCTCTCACGTGCTTGGTTTTGCTATGAAGGGTCTGACGACAGCAAAAAATAGAGGAGGGGTTTTGGACAATACATTTTTTTTCATCTACAAATTTAAGATTAAATGAACCCACTAACTACCTGTCTGGGAAAAATTAAAATGTAYTAATTATCTGGTCAGCACTATGTAAACCCCACCATTTATTAGTTTTATAGAAGGTCCCCAGATTAGAAATCCTCCTAGCAAAATTTCTTATTCATTATTACCTAAAAAAGACTGTTACAGAAACCATGTCCCCTTTTTAGAATTCACAGTGTGTTCTGAGGTAGACATTTCCATGATGTACCAGCTATATATTTCAAGACATCAGACAAGCTGCATTTACAAGCTACCAGCAATCTATTATTATTATTTATCTGCAAGTAGTAAAAGCTTTACAGAGTATTTTGCATTAACAGACCACAGCTRAAGCAAAGGCCTGTTAAACCCCTGAAAAAAGCATCACACTAAGCAGWCTATAATGAGAGCTTCTTGGGAATCCAAAACCCACTCTTTTCTCTTCTGGAACACACAGAGGGATGGAAGAAAGGAGCTGTAGGATGTACACTAGAGAATAGAACTGTGAAGCACACAGTTATTGTGTGCTCAACTGTTTTCCTTCTGAATCTTTATTAGGGTTTTATTCTTTGTATCTTTATTATGCAAGCCTGGGATCTGGTGTCCAGACCAACACACTCCTGAACYATGAACCAATAACAACTGCATTTCAATCAGACAAATTTCTTTAAAGAAAAACAACTGAACCAAAAAAAAAATATAGCTTACACTTAATTTCTCAATATTAAACACAGTCAGGGTAGCTGACTGAATTCTAGTAAGATCAAGAGTTCAAAAGAGTGCCTGATTTTAACACAAGAGTCTTTCAGTCTTGTGAGGGGTTATTTTTCCTTCTGTCTAAATGCTGCTCACCATAAGAACCACAGATAAAACTAAGTCTGGCACTTGTGATCTTAGAGGCAGCAGCAGTAAAAGCAGCTCATACTGCAGTGATATATCAGACTCTGCTTGCAAAACAGAAATACAGACAACTACTGAAGAAAATTGTGAATACAGGATTAGAACTGTTTGAAAATTGATTAGGCTCTTCTCTTAATAGTTTGGATCAGTGTCTGGAGATACCTAAGCTGCTGTCACTCGAGTTTCACCAACTCAAAGGAACTGTGAATTTACACATAGTTTAAGGACCTCACAGCTGTTGACCATGAAACTATTAATATATAGATAGGTGAAAACGTTACTTAATTTATTTTAAACTGTAAAACCAACTACATTACCAACTACATTATTTTATTGTAGTGGCCTTATAACACAACAGACACAGCAAGTAATTGTTAAAGCTTACAACATACATTTCAGTCTCAATGGAATGCAACACAGGTCTGAAAATAAAGTGTAATTTTTATCTGTCCTGGCTAGTTAGAGCTGCATCACTCTCCTGGCAACACAGAATGAAGTGAACAAAGCAATCCCCTCTCAATCTACTCACACACAACACTATTTGCAGCYCACTGTTGTACTGTCAAGTTCCTGGAGTCATTATCTCTAAGTTGTCAGAAATTGGAGCTCATCTGTGTAGTCTGTGTGCCCTTCAGGTTCTGAAGGTTATCTACACAGCAAAAAGGTGGTGAGAGAGAAGCAACCATGCACTCCACAAGAGAGGAGTCAGAACACTTGACACTGAGATGAAGCAAAGCATGTAAAACTTGGATTCTCTGACAGGATTCCTTCAGCAAAAATTCACTTTTGCTGATAATAGGAAGGAAAACTAAGTACAATGCTGATGAAGACATTTCAGTGTCATTAACACTCCTGAGACCTGAGAAAGACACTAAGTTCTCACAGAGRTTGAGAAGCATCGTAATTCCTGTAAGTGGAAATGCTGCATTGCAGCTGAGTACACCACAGTGCAATCAGATTTTTTTTGTCCCTTTCCCAGGCAGAGGCCTTATATAACATCTGTGTTTACAAGGTTTCACTTCATGTTCCTATTCCATTATAGACCTTAAAAGGTGTTGAAAGGATATATAGCTCATCCACCTAACCACTAYGCCGTAAGGAAACCACACAAAACTGCTCCTCTGAGACCCACCTGTTCCTTGCTCTAGGCCARCAATCACACTGTGCACAGCTCTTGCCATCCTGTGGAAGGAGATGAATCCCCTCTAGAGCTCAAACTTCTGGCATTCACACTCTTTCTGTATTTGTTTCACTCAATTTCAAATGTGAATTGCACAAAATATGTCACCAAAAATTCTCACACATTTGTTTKAAGTCTTAGAGGCATTTTGTATTTACCTTGTTTTTTAAAAAGGTTGCTGYGTACAATTTCCTTCATGGACTGCACTTTCTGCTTCTGTAGTTTCACTGGTGGAATGCAAGTGTAGAATTCATACAGTAGTTGGCTGTAGGACAGAAAAGAAGAGCAAAAGATGTATTTCTAAACATTTGTCTTTTTTAAACTTGCATTTATTTCTATATCACAAATATTGACAAGACAGCAGTAACAAACGTGTGTCCAGGGACCCACCACTGTCTTGGTCAAATAGGAACTGGTGTAGTTTTGTGGACCTAAACTATAACCTGGTCTATGAGAACTCATTGCTAGGAAATGTTCAAGAGTGACTCACCTCAGTAACTTGGCATCAAAAACCTTCTCAACATCGTGAAGGACTGATGGGATGTACTTCAAGGCAGCAACCTGAATTGAGATACAGAACACGTCAGTTCTGTGTGTTTGTACATGARCATAAACAGCACTCAACCAAATACACACAAAACAAACTGTTAAACTTGGACTTCTTTCCCCTGACTGAAATTTTATATCACRTTTGAATATTAGTTTCAGCAGGGCTTTTATACTAGGGATATACAGAGGAATTTAAATACAATGGTACCAAGTGGATCTTATTCTCTTTGCAGACCAGTGAAAGGGTTCAGGCTTTGTAGATAATCTCTTTATAGCCCACTAAAGTGTAATTATGATGCAAATAATTAAACCAAGCACTGTTCAAGGCCGGAGCTGTATCAATTCCATCCCAGGAATGTGGCATGCAGGAGGCAGAAGTCAGGGTAACAGTCATCCACCCACCCCAGTGCCACCCTTTCTAGGACAGATGGAAAGGGGTGTAAGTCCCTAACCAACCATCTGCAGTGAAGCTAGGCGATGGTTCATCTTTTCCTATCAATTTCTGAGGAATGTTTTGACAGCATAGTGAGATAACCAAACCTTACCTTGACAAGGGTAAGAGACAAGTTACTATTCTTACATGGACAAGAAAACTTCAGCAGGCAATCTTCAGGCTCAAGATCAGCACTAACACTTTAGGCTAATATCCATGAAGACCACCTTGCAGTATTTTACTTCACTGTGCAGCTCTAGGGTATAAATTCCTACTAACATKTTGCTGAAAACTGAGTTACAGTGATGTGAAATTTTCTATTAGTGATCTGATAGAAGGCTAKCTAGCTTCACTGTTTTTATTCTGTATATTTATGCAGCAATCTCCTTGTTATAAATGTAGTGTCTTCMCTGAGAATGAGAGGGCTAGAATGAAGACAATCAGAGCACAGCTTTCTTTGGCACTCTTTTAGACCTTTTAAACTCAATAAAGGTGTAATTTTATTTGTATGAGCTTCTACTGCAGTAGCCAATTCAAAAAAAACAAACAAAAAATTTTCAAGTGCTGATTGAAAAAGAGAGAGGTTCATCTGCAGCAAGGGTGAATACAGTATTTCAAATAGATTCAATGCCAGCCTAAGATGCTATCTGTACAGTCATTCTCCTGCAGATCTGACCCYACACTCATACACAAACCTGGAAATGTCAAAGTAATGTTTAAAAGCTGTTGCCACTTTGACAAAGAAATTGTATCTTCTACCTAGCTTGGGAATAGCCCCAGGATATTCAAAACATCCATATAAATATCTGTTTTGGGCTAGAAACAGGCTCCAGCTTTATTTCAGTCATGTGTTGTTCCTCACTTTTCAAACAACAAGCACTGCATGAAGAGACTGCACAGCAACATCTGAATTTCATTTCATRGCAATTCACAGGTACTGGGAAAGATGTTTGATAAAAGACAGCCCACCAGTGGCCACAAAATATTTCAAGCAGTGCACCACTGACACCTGGTCTATTGTGCTGTCTGACTTTCACATATTCCCTGTTCTACACTTGCATGAGSACAGAAGTGGGAAGGATAGAGCTACCACCTCTCTGCAGATCGAGAATTCCAGCTGAAGTACAATAACGAGTATATCCCCTGCACTATTTTAGACTCCCAAGTTTCATTTGCAATAATTGCTTCAAATGATGCACTATGGACACAATTGAGCACTGCCCTTAATGAAGTCATAAAATCTCCTAGTCAGCAGTACAAGATGTTCTGCATTCTTCAAACCTTAAGAGATTAGTTTTTTAAGCAGGATACAGATAAACCCACAGCACTGCAGAAAATTATTTCTTACATATACAATATACTGTTAAATTTATTTTAACCTTTACTCCTGACCAAGCTTATTTTTAGCTGCCCTCTTTTTGCAGCATTACATTATACATATTCATGAAATTCGAGTACCCATGAGATGAAAAGTACATTCGAAGAAATCACTGGTGCTCTGTTTCTTAATCTAATTGTACTTGCCATCAAGGCAACTTTAAGAAGTCACTGTGCCATCCCYCATTGTGCACCACAAGCCAAGCAGCACTGTCAGTACCTTTCCAGGCTTATTCTCTCATAAGAAAACTGTACAGAGATRCATGAAGTCCTTAGAATCTACTGCAGGAGTAGGATGGGTCTAAACTGTGTGGGAAAGAATGAGAGAAAGGCAGCATCTTCCTATTRAATTACTTTTCATACTTTTCAATGCCACAGACAGTTTCTTTTTCCTATGTTTCAATGACCTTGAGAACACATCATCTAAGGTTTCTGAAAGCACACTCAGCATTCGGAGTTATGCTTTCTCAAATCAGTGCCTAGGAGCGAGCTGGGGAGAGCTGACATTTGCAGCAGACAAGACCATCTGTAGGTCAAATGTAGTGTGTCAGTTGGGGAATGGAACAGTTGGAAAAGAAGCAGGGCCTTGATTTGTAAATTAAGGTTGAGAGCACAAGCTKGTCAATGAAAGGGCACACTAACAGACTACAAGTCAGAAGTCAACAGTAGGACAACCTAAAAAAACAAATAATCTRAAATTTAAAAATAATTCGTTCAATTTTATTCCCCAGAAAGAGAGGGTTATTAAAACAGACACAAAGYACATATGCTGGAAATGACKTTTTTTTTYCCCACTGAGTGTTCAGAGAAARGAAAGAAAGAACTGACACCTCCCTACTTCCTCTCACCCCCAGAGCCTCCCTCCACCAAGCTATTAGCAGGTTCTGGGAACTGATTTCCAGGTTTCCAGATTTCAAGGAATCTCTATCCTAGAAGTRTAGATTTCATGGAAAAATATCTCCAAAAATTACAAAATTTGCCAGCAGCGGCTACAGAAAAGTAACTGATAAATGCAAYAAAGCTGAAACATTTTCCCTGCCAAAATAAATTAAAGAAAGGTTTAAGTCTAGGACCTAAAAAGCCCTACCACCCTAAAGACAGCATAAGTTCTGAACTAATTGTTTCAAATAATTACAAGAATAACCTGTAAAAAACTCTTAAAAGGACGAATCCTACACCTGTACATTGAAACTTGAGTGATGAACTTAAAACACCACAATCTCCACTACAAGGGCCAGCCTGACAGTACCATCCCATGACCTGCACCCAGGCCACTCTGCAGCTCAGATGGTTGCTTTTAAACATCAGCCAAGTTGGGATATTGAAAATACAATCCTAATTGTGGTTTAATTTCTTCATGCAATGCTGAAGTTGAAAAGCATTCTGTCTGCATCTTTAAACAAAAAAAAAGAGAACTTAACCAACTCCAGAAGTTTGGTTTATTTTTTTTTTTTTTAAGGCTAATGTGCATTAACATGTACATTTCCAGTGCATCAACAATAAATTAACAATTCACTCTTCAGCTGTTCAAAGCTTATATGGGCAGTGCTGAAAAACAGAACCAGATATCTGCCCCTCTCAAAGCTCAGGCACTACAAGTCAAAGCCTCAATCCACTTCACCCAGCTTTAGCACAAGGACTGAAAAGAAGATTTTTAACTTTTTGTAAACCTATACAGCATTTAATAGATTAGGAAGCAAGATTTCAGTCAGTAGATAAAGTTAAATTGAAACAATAAAGTGCTTCTGGCACAGATGAGGCTGTTCCATATAACATGTAATTTTATAAACAATTCTTTCTTCAGTAAATTAATTTTCAACGCAAGTCTAGCTGAGATTCTATCAGTAAAAGTGATTGGGAAATCACTACTCGCTAAAATACTGATTTCCAAATGAAAAAAAAAAAAAAAAAAAAAAAAAAAAAAAGGAGGCAGAGACCAAGAAATCTCAGGTTTCTAAATAATTCTTAAAATAATCTACAGTTAAACCTGATAGGGATTTGGACAATTAAGGATGAAATAAGAGTTAAAAATTCACATTCTGCAAAGTAGTTCAAGTTTCAATATCCTGAGAAACCCAATTACTTCAGCTTTCTTCAGGGTGCCTAAAAACTCCTTCTCTGATATCTTCAAACCATAATCTACTTGAACACATTCAAGTGAGCCTACCAATCCATGTTCCACTTATCAATGATAATTTCAAGTGTGACAGATTAAAGTCAGTTTTAATCTTCTGATTATTCCTGTATTTTTCCAACAGGMTCTCTGAACTTTCCTCTCTGGCTATGCAAACTGTAACACCTATGGAATCCCATGAGTCTGCAGGATCACTCAAACCACCTGTCCCTAACTCTACAAAGTTAATTTACACTACTACAACATCTATCATAGTCACCTCAAATTTCCCAAGGGAAATCAGTGTTGAATTTAGACAGAGAGGCAGATTTATGAATTTCTTTCTTCTTTCTCTTCCCTCTCAGCAGAAATTAWCTCCATTTTCTGGCCCACATCCACTACTAGAATCTCAAGTATCATCACTGCAATCTCCTCCAAAGAGACACAAAAGCACTATCCCTTGTGAAAGCTGTGGCTGACTTTCCTATGGAGTTCATGATGAAGCAGGAGGGAGTGTTAACTTTAATTTTGTTCCCCCCATTATATTTCTTTCCAGAAGCTGGCATTAAACTACAGTTGGACACTTCTCATTCCATTCCTCTCCTATTAGAATTTTATAACATTAATACTGTAGTTTTTATTTAYTGTACGTAAAGAAATCTCTTTGTAGGCTTCCCTCAGAGACACAGCTGTGTGAGTCATCAGGAGTTGGAAAACCAGAAAAGTGTAGATATAAACCAGCATTTCACATCTGCCATGAAATGCTYCTGCTAAAACAGCAAACTTACAGTACCTTATGCAGATATAGATACCCAAAAGCYTACTAGTGCTTCATGGTTTCATAACCATAAACAGGACCCATCCTACACAAGTGACAACACTCATTAAAAATCAAAAACTTTAATTTTCAATATGGTATTGAGCAAAGCATAACTGTTTAATTACCACTAATTATGAAATATGCGAACATGCTCTTCAAATTTGCTAAAGGTTTTTTCTCTTTCGTCCTTCTAAGAGATGCTCAGTTCTGTTTACTCAAGGTTCTGCTATTTCTTAGAAACATCAACCAAAATTTGAGGCATTTTTGCTAAATAGGTATAACATTGAGAAAYGACATTAAACATGCAAATATGGAAATCAGGGTAGGCACAGCCATCATTCCTCAGTGCATGCAACACCACAATGCCACTGGCAYCACAACCTGTTTTTAAACACTCCCACCAGCCTTTCAGAGGCACCATTGCCACTTGCATACCCAGTAAGAGTTAAGGAAGAAAAACCAGAAAAACAGTTTTCTAYAACCCCTTCTTGTCACTCCCAAGCAGAAGCTACCCTGCTCATTAGAGRAAACACAGATGGACAATCCCACACAGCCACTCTGAGATCAGGCAGGGCACAATGCAGTGACATGACACACTCTCCCAAAGAGCATAAAATCCTCCAAGAGCCATTTCTTAATGAGCACAAGTACCATAAGAGGAAACATTATTGTATCAACTCTTTCAGTATTACTTTAAAGATGCTTTTTCTTCTTCACAAGTTCTTCCTGCTTCTAATGCAGTATTCAAATGTATAAACTATTCCCAGGAAAGCCCCTACAGAATTATCAAATAACAGTGTATCTGATTGATTTYCAAATGCATTTAGAATGTTACTGTAACCATGGTATTATACAATTAACTCAGTATTTAATTTTTCGGCTCTTTTGCAGTTACACATTAACACTCCATAGAAAGTGTCAGCTAACACAAATCTCAAGATCAGCCACCTGAGGTTTTATTCAAGACAGAATTTTTCACTGGCTTCCACTTCTAATCTGAGTAATATCAAAAGGAATCAAAACATGAAACCAGAGGAAAATGCAAGCCAAATAAATACAATGAGTTTTTAATAGACAATATATGAAGCATCAATATTGCAGCTGCATTTTACCCCACAGGAAATCTTGATGATTTTCATCTTCATAAAGAACGGCAAATTATCTTATATTAATGATGTTAATAGCTCCTTTTTTTTATCTAGTTTTATTTAAAGCATCAGATTCTGAAGTGTTAGAACAACTAAGATTGACATGAATGGCACAACCTGATCCTGTTTTCCGTAAGTTCCAAAAACTGATTAAATTTATTTTTCCAACTAAGATGGTGGAATCCCTGTTAAGCATTACCTGAAGAAACTCAAGAATTAAACATTCAGGTCCCACTGGAGGCTTCATGACATTAGATTGCTTGAAAGATTCCAACATCTGTGTCTTGGTTCTTTCACTCACTACAGTTATGGAATTTCTGTAAATGTGTCTTGTCCTGACGCTTTCAAACAAGGCTACAAATTTATTAGACAACCTGGTCTTCCAAAATAAGGGAATTACAAGAGAGACATAGTAGATAAATTTCCTGACTGCCTTTTCCTCGATTTAAAAAGAACAACAACAACAACAACAACAACAACAAAAAAAAACCACCATATAAACCCCATTAAAAAACCCAAATTCAACTGGTTTTGAAGCACACACCAACCTGCAACAAAATGGCAGTTTTATGCTGACTTTTCATCAGGTTGTTGATGGATTCAAAGAGTCTCCTCATAGACTCTTCAAATTCTGTTTGTTCTTTGCCTTCATATAATCTGTTGAGAGATGAATCAAGTTATCCTTTCAGAATCAGAGTTTCATCATCCCAAATATAACAGATTTAACATTAAATATATATTTCAGAAGTTGATCCAATATTACATACGTAAACATTTCCCCAATGGTTTATAACTGCTATTCACTGTGATGTGTAGGAATCCCACAGTTTGAACACTACATAACTACTTGCAATTGTTTTAAAAGCCTCTAAAGCATGACACCTCCCAGATTTGAGCTTATGTAAGTCATTTTACTTCCAAACTAAGTTATATGCCAAAAAAAAAAAAAATTGATTATTTTCCCCACTACAACTGATCTACTCTAGGATATTTTTCACAAATTATCATTATTTCTGTCTTTTGCTGCTATTGCCACTTTTTAAGAGCTATTTTTACTGGCCCCATTAACCAGTCTGCTTTTTCAAAAAAGTCTCTATTTGACATTTAAAAGTTTAAAAGTGCATTTAAATTGAGCTCACTCCATTATCTCCCCATTCCCTGTCCTAAAGTTTGAATCTCTCAGATTATCTCTCCTGTATTGCTCATATTGGTTCTTAGCACTAAACACTGCCTTACATAAACAGTAAAAACACTGGTGACATGTGAAATATGTGAAACAGCTGTCGAAAGTTAAAGTAAAACAAGCTAAGAAAAAAGCCAAGATGACAAGAGAGCCCTGATACTGTGAGCTAAGTGCTGCCTCTTCTGCTCCATCAGAAGAGAAAAATCTCTTTTTAAARTTATGTATTACAGTGTCATTCGCTTTTCTTTTCAACTTGAAATGTAAGACTGCCTACAATAACAATATTTTTCCCATGAATTTAGAGATTCAGATCTCTAGTTAAGTAGGAGTAGATACATGCATCTAATCACCTGAATATGCAACACATTGCAATAMCCTAGTTTGTAACAGATTGTCCAACGTACACTTTTTGCTGTGAGATAAAACAAGGGATTAAAATGGGGACCAAAGTTCTCTCTCTGCCTTCTGACCTTCAGCCAGACARGAAATTTTCCATAATCCTCTATACAATGGTTGCTTCCCCAAAATTCTAATGTCCCCTTCTGCCATGACACTTCTGATAAAAATATAAAGCTGTATTCTGTTATTCTGCTCTCTGAGCATCATCTCCTTCTTTACAGCTTTACACCTTGTTTACCTGCATCCATTCCTCCAATAGGAAGTTCCTAGGGACAATAATATTKCTAAGGTTCTATCTACAGCAGCAAATACCTTTGGAATCTACTCCTATTTCAACCAAAACTTCGTAATTCAGCAAGTAGATTTAATTTTACAAAACTGTAAATCTTCATGGATTTCCTCACCCCCTCACCCCCAATAGGGAGTGGGAATAACAGAAAAAAATTGTAKTATAGCTCCCACTGAGCAAAAGACAGGTAGAACAGAACATCCTCCTGTTCTGGTGAATACCAGCYACAAACACAACACCCATTMTCCCTACTGGCCTGAGGTTGCCAYTGCCTGGCTTCTGCCCCTGCTTTCYTTCAGTCACAGAGCCAAGGGACATCAGAGCAAGCTGTGGGGGGAAACCAGCTCAGGATAAATGGAAACAGGTGAAGCAGAAAAGAACTGAGAAAAWGGGTCTGTGGTATATGGGGAGAGTAGTTACCAGTGTGTATTTTTCTCCTTCCACTTTTCATCCCCTTTGTTCTCCTATCCTTTTCCCCTAAACCTGAATACCACTTGTAAACATTACACCTCCTCTGTTTGCCTGAGCTACACACATCCAGTCCACTGAGCCTTCCCTGTAAATTCCTTAACAGGAGATCAGAAACTCTAAATTCATTTGGGCCATGATCACTGAAATGACACTGTTCCCTGCCCAGTCTGAGGGGCTGAACGCCGTGTTCTCAAGGACAAGTCTCCAGCCTCCAGCCATCTGTTGCCACGTTTGGCCATCCTCTGGTYTTAGGCCAAGCCACCTGACACAAAGAATAATCACCCTTTGAAACCTGCTGCTGTTACTAAATACATCTCTGGAACTTACACTGAAAATCAGAAAGCAGAGTTTTGAATATTCCCTCTCCAAAAAATATCTCAGCCATATCTGTATTTTAGACCACTTGCCAGCTTTTATGTTTTATTTGTAAACAAAATTAACTCTCTGTTCTATAATTAACTTCTCCTTTTTCTCAGGTCTCCTTTTATTTCTGATGTTAGACAGCTAATTAAAAGGCAATATCTGAGTACTTACTGTGAAAATAATGACCTTGATCTAACAATGAACTTGAAGACATATTCCAGTGCTTTCAGAGTTCTTAGGATAGGTTCACATTGCTCCCCTCGGCTGGAAGTATCCAAGTACGTCTTCAGAACAGTCATTAATTTCCTGAAGTTTAAAAATATTTTTAAAAATAAATTTGATTATTAYTTTTTAAATTATTTTCTTTCACTTTTTGGCCACTCTAAATATAAGTTCATGCTTGGTCAAGCACATACAACAAAACAGACTGCATGTATTTCTGCATTTATCTTGCACAAATTCTGTCAGTATAAACAAACAAGGAGCAAATTCTTAGCTGCACAAGCAAGAGAGCAATATGAAATCCCAGGAGAGCAGCATGACCTTACAGTCCTGGAAACACCTTTAGAGAAGTTTGTAATACACATGCACAAGGTAACACAAAATATTACTTCTGCCTACCTACACTGAGCAGTGATTAAAACACCACTACATGCTCCAATTAACTAATTAGCATGTACATATTACAATATTCCAGTACACAGCAATTTATTGAAAATATTTATTTTATTGAAACACTTCCTTACTTTACATCTAAAAGCAACATTTTGCTAAACACAGAGCTTGCTACAAAAGTGTAGAAGATCATATAAAAGTCCCTTTTTTATAATTATAGAATCTTCTTAAATTATTAAGCCAATATTAATGATGTAATCTTAACRTACCCATAAGAACTAAGATAAGGGTGGTGGGGTTTATCTCCTACATCACTACAAAAATGGAGACCTGCCCCAAACAAAGCCAACAATGAATTCTGTAACTAATACACCTCCCCAGCTTAACTCATATTTCAGGACCAAACTACTGTGCTTTCAACCTCTCAGCCTCCTGGGCATTACATCCATTGTGTGTTTCCATTTACTCCTTTTTAGAGCTTCTCTGAGGTGGAAAAAAATTTATCCAACTTGTATGTAAGGTGAGTCCACTCTCAGAACTCTCTAAAAGCCAGGAGAAAGGATTACTAAATAGGAACTGAAAATATTGATAACAGCTTGGCCAACCAACCATATCATAACATGGTTATAATATGTCTGGGACACAGTATTTCCTTCCTGCTTAAGAATTGATCAACACACACTTGCTTTTTTAATAAATGATTCTGGAAACAGAGTAAATCTTCCATGATACACATTGCATCAATAATGCCAAGAAAACACATGATGTTGGGAACAATCATAAACATCATTATTTTGCCTCTACCATATCGATTAAGTCATCAGAACCTCCCAGCCAGGTAAGTTTTAGAAATATTTTATGCAAAAAGGCTGTCCTGAGAGGTTCTGTAACCTTCCTTCTCTTCTTTCACAGTAATACAAAGCATTAAATTACATGTGCTTATTACTCATGGAGTAAGAGAGGATTAAAGAAGAGCACATAGTTTGTGCTTGAGCATTCTGAGCCCACTAATGCTCATTTCAACTTTTTAGACATGTGAGAAATGTCTGATTTTGCCCTGCTGCCTTTCAACTCTAGGAAACTCATGCTCTAGTGCATGATTTGTGTGACATTTCCCGTTGGGTTAGAACTGATGCAAATTCAGCACAGGCACTAGAAGATATTCTCCATTATTCCAAACCATCAGCTCAGGTCTTCCATGTACAATTCATATTGCAAATTAAATTTCTGTTTCAATCTGCCACTCCATTAAGCTTACAGAACAAGACATCAGGTAGATTAAAACCTAACATCTATCCTGCTACAGCACATCCCAGAGACCAGCACCAGCTGAAGATGTTACCTTCCTTCATTGTGCAGGCATTTTATCCTACCATCATCTGCAAAAGCCTATTCTAAATAAAGTAGGAATCCAGAATTAAATTTAGTTTATAACATGCCTTCACAGTTTTTATTCTCTTCTATGAGTCCATATCTTCCCATCTGGGCATGATGTGGAAGCTCCAAAAGTTGAAAACAAATAAATAAATAAATTAAAAACTCACCACAAGTCCATCCAGCTGCTCACTGGCCTGATCACGTAACAAATACTAAAACTCCATTTYGCAGCAGGACACATAACAAATACCAAAATTCCAGTTCACTGCACTGAAACCCTCTTGATGTAAAATCAGACTAAAATGCATATGAAGACTTGACAGCTCCCAAACAATTCTTTTCCCCTTGAGTTTTCTTGTGAAAAAATACGTGGAAAGCTATGTAAATGGGTTAAGGACATCCTCAAGTCCTCACCCGAGGCATTTCAACTTGAGGCCAGGGATATAAAGGTGGAAGCTTTACAGAAAGTATCTTTTGATAAATTTGACAGGTTGCAGGTGAAGTGCTCAGACACAGCAAAATCCAGGCAACAGAAAATAAATGCCAAAGCATCATTTAACCCCAAATCATTTGCTATTGGTTCATTAATTCCACTTATAATCAAATGTGTCTCAGARGCAGATAAGCAAACAGCAGCATCAAAACAACAGTCACCACTAATTACATCAGAAAATTCAAAAGCAGGATTTACTTTATATTATGTGATGGTGGAGTTTTAGGGAAAAAAGAGAAAGAAAATGAACTTACTTGTATGCCAATGTTGCACTGAAATGCTGTTGGATATATGCTTCCAAAACAGTGTTAAAGTGYTGAAACTTTCGGTCTGCAATGAGCCCTATGATATAGATCTAAAATGGACAAGGACAAAATTAGCCAAAGTTACATTTCAAATTTAAATATTACTTTTCTAAAAATATTTCTGAGAAATAACTATTTAAGTTTTTAAAGAAATTTGATTTTCAGTCAATTAGTAATATTCCCCTGTTCTACAAAGACTTTAAGACTAATTYCCTGAAATAAAAAGCTTGATAATTTGTTCAAAATAATAAGGTTCTTTATTTTGGCAAACAAAATCATTGGTGCTGGTTCTTACCAAGGCATCAAAGACAAGGATGTCATACTCATTACTGTGGGAGTATTCCATCATGATGTTAAACAGGGCATCCAATGTATCCTGGAGAAACTATAGAACAACATGAAAGGACAAACTTTCACTTTCATGAAAGGTAACAAATACAACTTGAAAACCTCACAAGAAAGTTTTCTGATGGTACACTTTGTTCCCCTCAAGTTAGAATTTTACTACGTTTACTGAAGTATCTCTTAAATTCAGAAAATATTTTCAAGGATTTAGGCTCTAGTTACTTTAATTTTAAGAACCTACATGCTCAAACTCATGAGCAATCAATAATACATGCCTAGCTCAAAGCTTATGGAAAAGATAAAAATATTATATAAATGACATAACTTGTTAATGCTGCATTCCCAGTTCCTTAGTGACACAGATTAGTAGTTGCTATTTTCACATATACATTATGATTAAGAACTCTCTTCCTGCTTCTGTGCTCTGATTCAAATTCTGCTCAAAATCAAAGAAAATACCTCGGTGACTTGGGACACAAATCTTTGGTTAAAAAAAATCCACTCCTCTTTCTTCTTTTTTTTTTTCTTATTTTAAATTATCATTCCTGTTCTCGAGAGAGATATCTAATGTTTGTGTTTAAAGACACAAATGTAATAGTCTCTGCCATTTTCCAAAACAATAGCAATTTTTTATTCATATTATGCTCATTAAATTMAGAAAGTGCTTTGTTAGGTACAAAGCACTTCTTGGTTTTCATATCAACARGTAAATTAATATTAAGAACAGAAAAGAAAGCAGTAGGAATTGTTAGTGATATTTCAGATAGAGAAAAGGAAACAGATGAATAGAGATTATGGAAAATATTTTAACACTTCACCTCCTGGCAGTAATCTTGCAAATTCCCCAGCCCAACAATAGTCAAYACCAGAGATATTTGAGATCAAAAAGTAGAAGAAAAGCTGGCCAGCACTGTGAAAAACCTGTCCAGGTGTTTGCTTTCTTKCTCCCTCTAAGGAAGAGCTTTGCTCATGTCCTTTGCAAACTAAYAAAGGCATTACACTGTATGAAGGGGCATGAAGAATAACTATTATTAGAATAGCTATTTAAAGATATACCTTCACAACTTCCTCTCCATCCACGATCTTCAGCTTTTCCAGGTKCTCCTGGAGGAGCTCTGGCTTCATGCGCCATTTCAAGAGGCCCAGCAAGCCCACTAACAGAAAATAAATGAACAGACATTAAAATTGAAAATGTGATTTATCAATTTGYGCAAATATCTTCTTTCTTGAGTTCCCACCTGTTTAGAAGATACATACCATTCTGAGTTAGCTTTGTAGAACAAACAAGGGTTGAAATGCAAAA
The DNA here is from genome assembly GCF_030028575.1 of Malurus melanocephalus. Classification (NCBI taxonomy): domain Eukaryota; kingdom Metazoa; phylum Chordata; class Aves; order Passeriformes; family Maluridae; genus Malurus; species Malurus melanocephalus. The sequence continues at coordinate 230,488 of NW_026623602.1, forward strand.
TACATCTCGTGAGCTGACTGAAAGCCCTCCAACAGTACTTGAGCTCCTGACTAAGGTCCCTCCTTTGTTTTCTGTGTACTGACGTGTAAAAGGCAATGTCAGATAAGCACCAGCATCCTCCATTTTTTTACTGTCCCCCTGAAAAAAACAACAGACCATTCAGATTTTGCACAACTGGATTTAAAATTAGACTTCTTTTGTACTTTCTAGAGAAGTAAACAAAACTAAGGTGTAGGAAGGGACTATGAGGGGTGACACAAATGGCAAAGCAAGAGCCAATCTCTCATTAAAATGTCAGTAGGGAGCACAACAGACTATTGAGTATCAACTTGAAGACTGTACACATGATAGAGACAACATGATTATGATGTCTGCACCCAACTTAAAAGCAGAAAGCAGGACTGAGTAAGGAAAGAATAGCAGCACTATTGTGGTATCCCCATTATAACTTTATACCTGGACCTTGAACATTAAAGATCAGGGCATGGTAATATTGTATTCTAAATCAAGCAGTAAGCTGCAGTAACTAAATGACACAGAATATGTGCTTTTCAGTAGAATGAACAATACAAAACCAGAGAGCCAGTTTTTCCCTCCTCTCTTTCATCAAGCTGTGGATTGTGCCACAATCCCATAGATCTGGGTCTCACCCTAGGATTCCCCAGACAAGAAARTAGTTTTAGACAAAGGCAATAAAAATCATGCTCCACACTGTTTAGAGAACTCAGTTTTTCTTTAGCAAAACTACTCCAGAAAATATCCCTGATGAATTTGAGCTGTCACTTAAAGCTACAATGTTGTGGCAGATATGGCTCAACTGCAGACCTTTAGTMTACAAATGTGCATGAACAAGAAGCTGCAAAAACCATAATCTAGAAAGACTTTTTAAAGTTTTGAGGTTTTATCCGGTTCAGTGGCTGCAGACATGCAGTTTCTACTTCCTATCAAACAAGAGGTAAGGTTGAAAACTGACTTTAAGGGACCTAGAGAGACAAGAGGCCAAACCCTCATGCAGCAAAACAGCAGTACTAATATCTATAATTGTATCATGCTTGCCAAATAATTATTTCCCAAATTTCTGGAAGCAAAAGAAACTCTTGATTTCCTCTTTTTGGGACAAGTCAGACAGACAATGGGAAAAAGACTTGAAATTTTATCCRAAAGTCTCTCAAAAAGATCCAATGCCTAAAGACGGTTTAAACTTAGCAGTTTTCAAATTAWTTATTTTGAGAGGCCAGATGTATGACTGCTTTAAACACTTACAGCTTACAATTACTGTTTTTAATACTAGAATAGGCAAGCATATGTCAGAAAATCTGTCTGTTTCTCACAACCATAAACTAGGTCAACTCCATTTAGCATTTCTCATCCATGCTGTCACTTCAGAAAAAAATTACTGAGCTGATGYAGAAACGAATTAGGTGGAATTTCATAACCAACATTAACCACACAGTCCTACAACATGGTCATTATTTTCCTYCTAGTCTCAGCATTTATCAGTGATAGTTTCAATGAAGACAAGATAAATAACTATACACTGCCATTAATTTCTTTTGGCTTGCCTAAGCAACTTGATTTAGTTGCATGCCTCTCACTTGGCATTAGTGTTACAGCAAACTTGTTTACTGGAAAGAGTGCTGAGAAATAASTTAAGTTTCCTTTGTATTGGAAGTGATTTCTGGTTCTTAGTTCCTGCTAGACACCATTTTCCAAGAGGGGAACAAACAAAACAAAGGTCTGTTCCCTGCTTCCTTCACAAAATCATAAATGCTGCCTGTGTCCAGCCAGGGCTAGCTAAAGCGAGTCTTCATCTCCAAAACCAAATTGCTGCAACTTTCACTTTGGTGAGAGCAGTTTAAAACAAGCATTTTCCTAAGACTGCATTCCCACACTGTTCATTTTCCTAAGATTACATTCCCAGGTTATTCATGTGACAAGATCCTAAACGGATCAAACATTTCCTCACCTCCAGCTAGAGGAATGGTGCCTACCCAAATACAGTGCTGCAGCACAGCTTTCTCTATACTACAGAAGGCCAAACGCACAAATATCAGTAAAAAGAGTAATCATCTCTCACTGTGCTTAGATAACACCTTTGTGTCATTAAAATGCAGAGCAATGTGTACTGTAACTTGGAACAGGTTACAACTTTTTATTTGATTCAGATGAAAAACATAGTATTATCTTTGATAGAATAATAAATCWGTCTAACACTGAGTAAATATAAAATGCAGTCAAAGACAACAGTGTGAGAAAAGATGTCTTGTAAGAGAAAGAAATAAAGAAATCTGAGCCCATACCTTTAGGACTAACAAATCATGGACACCATCTTGAAGAGTTGTTCCATCCTCCTTCATTAGTCTTATATAGGCCATTGCAAAATTCTTTTCTCCCTTATCTTTAGCTGCAAAGCAAAASATTTTGGGTTGACTACCCATCAACAAATTAAAATTCACTGAAGTAAATATTCCCTACTTACATTCTTGAGTTGACCTGTGCCTGAACATGAAGCGCAGATGAATCCTTTGCATGTCTTCAATGGGGACTGCTACCTTTTGTAAAATCAGAAAATAATGAGGAGAGTTATGGGATGTGGTTTCAAGTGTAATGAGCTCCTATCTTAGAATAAACAAGAACCACTTCTGCTGGTCCCATAATGCCTTTCACAGGCCATTTAAAACTGTAGAGCCTGATCCCAGYAGCAGAAGTGGTGGCTGATAAGCAATGATCTGTTAGACTCTGCTCAAAGTCTGGCAGCAGCAAAGAAATAAAGCCCAGAAAGCAGTGAGTTAATGCACACAGGGGTTTGCACGCCAGAAAATAAGCACAGTGCAGTCCTACTGCTCACCCTGTTAACCACAGAAAACAAAACAACACCTCTGCACTATGCAGCTTCYGCATTTCAGATGCAGAAATTGACAACCAATTTATTAAACACACAAAAAGGGTACAAAAATTCCAGCAAAATTAATTGACTATATTTTTGTGGTTACATTTAGTGTAAAGCTTGAGGGGRATCACAGAAACTTGCAAGTGTTTTATTATTAAAGCAATATACTTTAGGACAAACATGCAACAAAAAAGGCCAAGTGCATGAGAAAAAGCACGATCTCTCATTATCAAGTTTATAGTTCTAAAAATTTAAGGACTTGCACACCTTTATGTCCATTTACAACTTCCCTTTACAAATCTTATGGCACAACTCCTTAATAAACTATGCATTTCAACAGAATCTCCTGTTARTGATCCTGTACACAGAACTGAATTACAGGATAATTTTAAAAAGGAACTAGTATAATAAGCAATAAACAGAATGGCTCAGTGTTTTCAAMACAAGAAATAGGCTTGAAATCACACTTCTATTCCCTCCCTGTCCTGCACCGTAACAGGTAACACTCCTTAAGGCAATAATTGCAAGCTTGTCATACAAGGCTATTTTGTCTTAAAAAAGCCCACACAAGCCTGATACTGCTTTATAAGAGCTGTTTGTGGCAGCTTCTGGGCATTTTCCAATCATAGACATTAAAGCTTGATTAGATAATTATTAGTGTGTCTCTAAAGAGAAGCAAGACAGTTTTTCTCTTTTTGAAATCTAAAGAGGGGGTGGATGTTCTCATTTGAGTTTTGGTTTGCTGTTGTTTGTTTGTTTGTTTGTTTGTTTTTTAATTGAAGCTCTTCATTTCCATTGTTTCATCATAACAGAACAAATGCAGTATTTCACTTTTCATGAGCCCTGTTAGGACATAAGGTTATCTAAGATGATCTCATTTGTTTTGCTGAGCAAAATCTACACATCATTTTCTAGGCCAAATTTCAAGCCTCAGTGATCATGTATCTCTAATAACTGATGTATGACTAAGACTCCATCCTTCAGCTACAGTCAGGGACAAGATGTTTTTTGGAAGAAGCTGATGCTGTGCAACCTTTTACTGAGGCATTAAGGAGTGAAAAAAAGAGAGGAAAGCACCCACGCCATACCTTCAGCGTCTCCATCCAACGCGGCTGCTTGACCTGATAGTAAACAACTGATCTGTACTCGCTCACGGGCTTGTCCCCCGCTCCCAGGCAAACAGCATTCTTTGAAAAAAGAGGGAAGAAACAATGCTTAGTGCCTCAGTAATTTGGGTGAGTTTTTCTAACTTGAGCAAACCCAAAGAATCACCAAAGAGAGTTTCTTTGACAGTCCCAACCCGGGAATTGTGCCCCGGCCTTGGGACATGGCTTCTCCTCAGTGCTCCACTTCCCGCCCTCACAGCGGGCTTGGGTTTGGATATGGCATCCTTCAAAATTAAATAATAATGACAGCACCAACACGGGGGAAGCACTAATGTGAAGACACTGTATTTTCCAAGCCTCTGAACATAATGAAAATAAATATTTACCATAATCTATGGGCAGGGCCAGTGTAATTGCATTTTACAGGGGTCACACTGGGCTCTAAGAGATGTGTGAGGAGCATAGATTAGACTTGATTTCCCCATCTGGTGAATTTAAGTAACCAGCACATCATCTCAATTAGTAAAAGAAACACAAAAGAAAAAAAAAATCTAGCTTAACTATGTTTATTTCTCCATTTACTTTAAAATATTTTATTCCAGCAGAGTATCAGAAGTGCTAGGCCTCACACCAGAGGTGTCGTCCAAACTGGATGTGGTACAGGCACCAACAACAATTAGAATTTCCCATTCCCTAAAGACTATCAGAGCTAGGATAGAGCCAAGTTAGAGATTTGATCCACTTCAAAACTTGTGTTTCTCTAGGAATTCCATTTTCTTAACGTGTCTCTGAAGAGACTGGGCTTGTGTCCGTCGGGTCTGGCTGGATCAGCTGAGTCGTATGGGCAGAGTAAAACTAACTTTGGTAAGGGGGGCACCAAGAACCCTGATACTGGTCAGACATGAAAATAAAGTCCCTGAACAGTTTTAAATGGCCTTTCACAGGCCTTTCAATATTGCTGAGCCTGATCCCGGTGGCAGAAGTGGTGGCTGATAAGCAATGATCTGTTCGACTTTGCTCTAAGTCTGGCAGCAGCAAAGAAATCAAGCCCAGAATCCTGACAGTCGATGAACACAGGAAGCAAACATGAAATTCTCTACTGAAGGCACGGATTGAACTAATCTAGGGTATCCTAACTACTACAAAGGCGCAGTTTTCCTGCTGAAAATCCAGGGAATCTTAAAAGTCTTCAAACCCCAGGATGCCCTGTGACTAGAAGGGTGTGGTGCTGATAGCTGGAGATGATTTGTATGGTGTGGTCAGAGGGATGTGACTGCAGAAAGCAATGTTTCATCTGCCTGAGCAGAGATTTYTCAAGGTTTGTGCACCTGCTTGTTTGTCACCTCTGTGACATTCACTTGGAACAAAAGTCCTTTTCCTTGTAACAGTAAATCAAGGTCTGCAACTGGAGMTAGTTTGATACCTAAACAGAACCAACTAGTTTCCTGTGTAACGAACATATACCGGTTACAAAGAGTATTAATATAAATTCATGGGTTTGAAAGTCGATTGGTTTGGGGTTTTTTTAATAGACTAAAAGGAGAARGCACTTTGTTATTACTTGCATTCAACAGTGTTTCAATTAACTCCTCAAAATTCTTGCTTAAATATTTCTAAGGCATATTACYCACAGAAAGTAGGTGTGATATTTCAGCTCAAAGACAACATGATAAATTTACTTTCTCTCARTATTTGCAGAAATGACATATCTGCAGAACTAAGCATTCATAATACTGGWATGCAAGATTTAATACATTGTAATAGTTTTATTTCTTTAAGGAATACTTCTTTTTATATGTATTTTAAGCATCTTAACTGTAATTAGAGAGCGAGGACAGGGTTAACTTCTGTTCATGCAAGTCATGGTMAGGTGCTGTCATAGGTAAAGGCAGTGTTTTGTAATCAGGGCTACAGTTTGTTGTGGGGACCTTAYGTGGGATTAGGATTTTGTCCACTCAAGCCTTAACGTTGCATTTTAGGTCAAGCAGTTAGTTGCAGCTCATAAACAAGGCATGAACCACAGTCATTTACTGCATCTTTATTTTATCTCAAAAAGTGTCACTATGATTTCACCCTCGTGATCCCAACAGCATAAAGCTCAGAAAATGACAGGTCAAAAATCCCCCTGAATGCCAAACTGGTGATAAACCCTAWGGAAAAGACAAAAGAGCTTCAAAATGGGAATAGACAGGCAAAAAGACACTGTAAATATTTATGTTGCATCTGTAATTGTTGTCACTAATTTCATTATTTGCCATGTACTTAATACATGGGACAATGACACAGACTTCCTAGCACAAATCAAGGGTTTGYTATGTAGAAATGGTACTTCCAACATTTCAGTTTGCAAATTGCATTCCTCTGGGAATTTCTACAAGAAAAACCCTAGAGTAAGAATGCAGTAATTGTCAGAATCAGCATTTGTTCCTTGGCACAGCTAAAATAGGTCATTCAATGTTATTCCTCATTACATTTTTATGCAAAAATTTAAAGGGCTTTTATAGAYAAATCACTTGAAAAATCATAAAACTTATTTGTTCAAGATGTCACAAGAAAAGGAATTGAGTTTTTGAATAGTGGTATTTTATGAAATGTTCAAGTTAATCCTTACATCAAAAATGCAGCTCATGTTTCTGTGCCCCTCATGCAGAAAAAAGGAAAACTTACTGGCAACACTTTTCCTTCTTCATCACAGACACACATTATCACTTCCACATTTCTCGGAGTTGTTTTATTGTATTTATCAAAATCTCCATACAGCAGTGTAATATAGATGTCATTTCTTATATCTCCTAAAAGAGAAATTGAAATGTTAAAAATCAATTTAAATGCTGTGAGATTATAGGATCAGCAGAACTGCACATGGGCACCTTGCTTTTTGCTGTGAAACAGGTAAAAATGTATTATTTTCCATCCAAACCTAAATTTTCAGTTTTTGTTCTTAGCTAAGGAGAAACTGCCATGCGAAGAGAAGCAAATGGGAGCTCGGAGTGACTCKMAGTAATTCCCGTCCTGCCCCGACAYCTGCTGGCGAGGTGCAGGATGATTCCATTAGGAATTTTCCCCAAAAACACAGCTCTCCTTCATATTTCAATTTTCTCCTCTGACAGAAGTCATATGACTTTTAAAAAGACCGAGGTTTGATTTAAGCTGAGGTGAGGAAGGTTTTGGATTTTTGTTTTTTAAAAAGGAGCACAGCAGATTGGGACTGATTTCAATAGGAAAATACCTTGTCATAAATACAAAATAAATCAAGATATTGCAAATTCATTTGTTTGCTATTATTAAAGGACAGAAATAGCTTGCAATAAAAACAAGTTTAATTTAAAATTCAAGTGACACCCACCATGATCTGCTTACAAGATAAGAAAATTATGTACAAGGAGGTAGATTTATCCCTCACTGTCTGGATTTCGTTTTTCCTGTTTAAGTACTAGCAACTACTTTCCAAGGATTTCACTGTTTTATATAAGCCTTTAATATGGGAACAAAACTTACCATGAATGAATTCTAAAGAGCCTCTRAGTTACCCATTACAGAAATAAGGCAGCAGCTGATGTTTATTAACATAGGGAATGAGAAGAAATCCCTTCCTTTTAGAGAGCAAGGCACCTCCTACCTGGCATGATTATTTCAGGGAATCCCAGCTTTCTAGCAACAACGGTGGTTCTGTCTACAAGGTGTGGGTAATCCTTCCTAGTCTGAATCACATCTCCAACCAGCATCTTCACAGTTACCCACAGACCTATTAAAAAAAAAAAAAAAAAAAAAAAAAAAAAAAAAAAAAAAAAAAAAGATTACTTTTTTTAGTAGGGGAAGAAAAGAATCTGTCTTCAGATGGTTGCCTCTTTGGCCCACCAAAATAGGGATAAGAATTTGTTTTCCTCTATTCCTATAGATGAAAGTAAAACTCTTTAATGCAAAACTGTCACTAYTGATTTAAACAGTCCATAAGATTCCACAACAAACTCATGGTTCCTCGATTCCAGGTTCAAAGGTGACCCACCATGGTGGTGCTACAGCTCCAACATAAAATGAAGTTTCACAAAAATACGCATTACTTAAAAAGAAAATAATAAAAATGTACTTTACCTTGTCCACCACTGTCTCCTTTTGATGCAGTGATTTTGCTTAGGAGACTGTGTAAAAAGTCATTCTCTGCCACTACCCTGCAAGAGAAACAACAATGTCTGCTAAGGAACTAAGTGCTAAATACATCAGACACCATTTAGAACATAAGGAACAGCCTCAGTCTCAGCAGAATTGCCTTATTGTGGTACRTTTTKTATTTCATTGTGTCTCACTCAAGTKGCAGCCCACTCACATTCAGTTGTGTGTACACTGAAGTGAAAAAGATTCAGTCAACAGACACGAATGGTGTTTTGTGACAGTGCCAATATGAATGCACTCACCAACATGCCACGCCAGCTCAGACCACTTTCCCTGACAAATAGCCAGATAAATGAACTCAGAATTTTTATCAGCTACTTTCGAATTTAGAAACAAATTCTGTTGGGTCAAATTTGAAACAAGTGAAATAATAAACCACTGTTTCATACCTGGGTCTTTCAKAAATAAATTTATCCTCCATATTACTTAGCAGGAGTGCTATGTAGGACACATGGAGTTATTTCCAGTATTTCCACTGGTATCTCTGCATCTGATCTGTGAACATCACATTTTTAGGGAGCTGCTCTGCCCTTTCTTCTGAAGACAGTATATGATAATTCTATTACTTTTAAAAGGAAATAGTTTTWACTCAGAYTTTTCATGTATTCAAGACCCAARCCCATAAAGTARTAGTTATCCTTGTTTGTAAAGCTTACTTTTAACTGTTTAACTTGGGTTTGTGAAACAGGACAATGTACCAGCAGTCTGAAGGAGCACATTCATRGAATTATAAATTAATTTAATGTGCTGTGGTAYCMCTCCCTGMAAGTCTTAAATGTCTTTTMAAYTCATACTTAAATAATTAGCACTATYAMAAAATAAAATTKTTWAAGGAAAACTTTCTTATTCTTTGACCATTTTACATATTGTTACAGCCCAAGAGATAAATATTTTCTTATATGTTTAAAAAAAGATATCTGCAACTGTCTTACGGATGAAAGGGAATGAAATGCTGCTTTTCTTCATCACTTTCAGATTTTCCTTTTATGATATCTGTAATATCCATGACTAGAAGAATAAAAGAAAAATCATCAGAACATATATAAAGTATTTCAGAAGAGCTTCTCTTATCTATGAATGTTCTTGTGCCCCAAGGTAAATGTAGATTTTTCACCAGCAGTGTAGCCCAGCAGGGGTGGGTTTATGAGGCAGAGCATTTAGTGCAATGTTCAAACTACAAACATTCTTCTGTGTGAAGGGAGAATTCAGAATGGTTTAAATCTAAACTTGTGAATACAGGTATGAGAGCTTTGGAGGTGCTTTTGGGACATAAATGCTGACTCTATTTCATCTGCAAGGAAATCTATTATTAAACTGGTTCTCTGCTTTCACTTGCACAGCTTGGCACTACATGAATAATTAGGAAATTAAATTCAAAAGYACATTTCTGACTTGAACCAAAACGCTAATGTAGGTGCAGTCTTTACAGACTTAAAAAGCTATAGAAGACAATTGATAGAGCTGTTGTGTACTCTGACATGTCTTGGAGGTATTTTATAGTCCAGTGTTGACAAAAATCCCTGATATCCTGATTCAGCCACAGCACAGGAGCCGTCAGGTACCTGCCACTCCAAAAGGCCGACGCAGCCCTTGTGTGTATTTCTTWGAATTGCTGTCTCTCAGATCCATCCTTCCAACTCGGACTATTTGGCAAACTAAATAWATTTTGTCTCTACTGAGGTCTTTATTTCCAAGATCCTAAGATACAAACAAAAAAGAATTATAATGTTATTTGGGGAAAAAAAAAACAAGTTGTGGTGTTGAAAAAAGGACCTCCAGTAATAAATTGAACCTTAGCAATCAATGGGAAAATAAGGTAAACAAAAACAAAAAAAGAAAAAGAAAACCAAACAAACCCCCAAAAACAAAGAAAAAAACCTGAGCACAAAAGAAGGATGAAAAAATGACAGTTTAAAGTCTGAAAAAGATGTAAGGTAAAATAAATAGAGAGAATAATAACAATCAAGAGATACAGCAGATGAGAACAAATAAATCAAGTAATCAATAAATTCATGAGGCAGAAAACTGATCTGAAGAAGGCCACTGAAACATTGTCACTGCCTTAACGAACTCAGTGACTTGTCATCTTGCTCTGTTTCTAAGATWACCTCTGCTTCCTTYTTCCTCTTGCTCACTCTTTACAAGSTCTGACAGTGACCACAGAGAAGAGACAATTCCGTTTGCAAATATGAAGTAAACTGGGAAACACTTACTGTGAACACCACTTTAAGATTGTTGAGCATATCAATTTCCTTTGGAAAGCCTCGACTCCCCCATCTCACCAAGTAGTTCTCGCTGTTTGGAAGATAAATATCTCATTGTCAAGTGATGTAAAAATTCTTCTTTTACACAGTATAAAAGTAAAAGACATTTTGTGGTAATGGTTTAATTCTAAGACCAGACTAAAAAGACAAGAAAAACACTCTACAAATGTCAACAGTAAGTTTTGAAAGAATACCTTGAACATAACACAAATGGTGCCTTTTTTTTGAGCCAACTTTACCACCATCACAGTCTGTTTGATGGGTATGCTCAACAGAATCTTAATCTATCTAGAAATTTATAAATTGCTCTAATTTTTTTCCACTTTCCCCCCACCTCCCCATCAGGACTTTACTCCAAACACCAACATATTCCCCATCAAGAACAATCTCTTAAATCTGAAATGGGCTCATGCTTTTTCAAATTTCTGAAATGTTTAATCCAGGAATTACCTATGAAAATATTTGGGAACTTAGAAACCTTAAGCAGCAGCCAATAACTAGATCTATCCATGCTTCACTTTGCCATTGGTTTTCTTCCTTTTATTTATATTTTTTTTGCATTATTATATTATGATAGCACGTTGGCAATCAGTCTACTTCATTCAGGCTGGTTGCATTTGCTACTCTTCTGCAGTCAAAGGAAGAAGCTTTACCTTATAATTGTTGATTTCTGTGGATCATACAGTGACATAAAGAGTTCTGCATCCTCTCCAATCCGGCAAACAAAATTCCTCACAAAGACATACAGRCTGTGGGTGGGGGATGAAGACATTCGGGCGTACGGTGCGTAATCTGGCTGATCCTTGGACTACTCAGGAGGARGAAAATCATTAGTTAAAAATAATCCATTAATTGAAATGGTGGGGTACTTCAAGCAGTTTCACTTTCTAGTATATGCAATAGTTWAACTTGAAAAGAGAGCAGGGAGCTGGACTCAGTAATTCACATAATTCTCCTCCACCYTGAGATATTCTATTATTCCAGACTTCCATGTCTTAGGCCAGTTCTTCAGCCTGTAGGCAACGATTTAAAAGAGGAAATATTGTCCCCACTTTTAAAGAGAAAAGCAAGTATCAAGATGTCAGTACAGTGACAAGCCTACAAGCTGGAAATAATATATTTTTGAACACGGTAAGATGTAGCAGAAGGCCTATGATCCACATCACAGTGGGGTTCCAGTGTGCTAGGAGCAATAGCAAAATGAAATAAGTCYTTTTGAAGAGGAGACAAATAACATGCTGAGATCAGGACACAGCTGAGCAGGTTCACAGACTCAAAAACAGGCTCCTGAATTGTGCCCACCTCCCATTTTAAACACCAAGAAGCAGCTTCTTAACACTTCTAAAATCATTGTTTGTCTGTATTTTTAAAATAAATCACCACAGTCTATCACAGAATCCCAAGTTTCATTTTCTTTATATTGTCAGTTAATTGCAAGGTGTTTTCCAGTGATTTGTCATGGGCGTTATTGAAGTGTCATGACAAACCAACTATTTTCTGTCAAGTGTTTTACTTGCTTTTTTACAGTTTACTTTCTCATAAATGGAGAAAAGAACCAAAGAGGCTTAAAAATCCCTGCAGAGATTTAATATTGCAAAAGGTCGAGGAAGTGCAGTCACCTGCTTTGCATTTTAAAAGATTAAATTTATGCACTTGTCAGCTTTGCTTTGGCACACGGACTTCTGGTGTCCACAAGATTATGCTGAGTTCACTTTAGTTCCTCTTCAGTGAGCTTCAGTTCTTCAGCCTCGTCAGACTAACTGGACAAGCAGCATTACTGAGCAAACAACCAGTGTAGTCATATAATCTTGTGAAAACAAGCTGTGGTCAGTCCTGGTTTGCAGCCTGAGCTCTGAGTGTGTAACTATTCACTGTGCAATTCAGCCTGTTGGGTAGTCCATGGATGGAATTGTCATGAGAGACATATTTCCATTCAATTGAAATGATTTCCACCCAAGAATGGGTTTAGAACCTATTTGAGACCCAAGCTTCCAGCCCAACTCGCAGCCCAAATTCAGTGCACAAATGCAACTACTCAAGCCTCAGTCACAGCCATAACACAAATGTGGATCTACACTTAATAAACTCAGAAGCAAATGTTTCTACCAACTTTTATGGCAGAAGATTCCATCCTACAACTCTTAGATTAGTTTTTGCTTGGGTTTTAGTAAAGGAAGCACAAGTCATTCCTACCATTTCCTCCTTTATTCTCTCAGTGATTTTATTAGTTGCTTCTTCATGTGCATGAAATAGGCTGATAACACTGGTTTTATCTGGATCCAAGATATTTCCATCTTCATCTCTAACTATCAGGTCTAGCTCAAGTATTCTGTGAAAATACAAAAGGCACCATGGTATGGTTATTTCCTTCTATATAAAGGAACATTAGAAAAGTAATAAAACTTTAAGGACACTTGAAGTTTTAAAGTTACAAAATTTAAATACATGCAACAGCATTTCACTGAAAAAAAAATTGTAACTACACTCCATGATTTTTTTTAAGCTGCTTTACAATATTTAGGCATTCATAGTAATAACACCAAAGCATTGAAATGCTTCTCACACAAAACAGATTCACCCTGTTCAATGACTTTTAGMAGTCTTCATCACTTTTAGCTTTTAACATTCAACATTTGTAATCAAGATGTGCAGAATATTCCTGTTACCTTCTGCTTTTATGTTGTTCTCTCACCTTTTCATTTCCAACACTTAACTCTGTTCTGTTTTGCTCTACTCTCATACAAATCATGCCTTTTTTCCCTGCCACTCGTTTTTCCCCTCTCTCACAGTGGTCCCTTCTTCACAGTCTGGCAAGTTTCCTTCACACCAGCAACTCAACCCCACATCCTCTGGAGCTTACAAACACTATCCAGCTTGCAATCCMAATRATTTTAAACAWCCCCCTACTCCTCCAAAGGAAGCARTTTACTGAAAGAATACAGAAAGARTAWAAGAGCAGGAAAACAAAAATCTGAAAGCAAATGAATTTAAATGTTGTCTTAATCACAGCTGGGCTTCTTTGATTGGAGCACTTCAAAGAAAATTCTGATTTTGAGTGACCATTCAGCTCTGCACAGTGCAGTAGGATATGTGTTTTTCACASTGTGCTCTCTATGAATACAATTTGTTGTAGATTTGCATCCAAATCACAGTGAACGAGATAAGAATTTCATAACATTTTGTGGTCATTTTTTATGTGTAGCCACAGGTAATTGTAGACTTTCAGCTACAGAGAGACCTTCAGGCCACAACAACCACTGCCACTTAAAATAGCTAAACACAGTTTATAGCAGGCTCTAATGCCTGTAACAACATACTGCGATGATTTGTTTACCAAGCTCTCTCTCCCTTTATCAGACGGTGAAACACCACTGACCTCGCACAAACCCACAATTTTGCCAAAAAATACGTTGAGTTGCAGTGACTGAGCAGGGAGCAGACAAGACATTTTGTCAAGTAACTATTCTGTCCCTGGCAGCTTCACATCTACTACCAGAATCAGAGTTCTGCCTGGAAATTCCCAGGTGAGCTGGGTGTGGGTATGTGTGTGTTTGTTTGCACACTTAGCCCAGTTTGCCAGCCCCGCTTTTGAAGATCTCTAACACTGCTGGACATAAGCCATGTTTGTGAAGGATGGACAAGTTTTGGGCCCAAGACACTGGTGATATATGAAYATAGAGGCCAGTTATTTGACCTCAAATCACCACAATTCACATATTAAGAAATACATTAATATTTTGAAAATGCATTTTGCTTTGAGAAACCTCATCATTGTATCCTCCATTAGCACAGGAGTAATAGGGAGAAGCCTGAAAAAGAAGATTCAATATGAACCACACTTCTGAATTACAAACCTTTAAACATTAAAACTTTATAATCAGCCCTGTGGTGTTGTGTCTTAAAACAAATCATGTTTCCAGAAGYTGTATGGGCCACTTACTTGTTCCCATAGTCAATTTTGGATGTGACCTTCTGTTTGAGTTCTTTGAGCTCATCTTTTGGCAAAGTGCCGGACAGAAGCTGTGACCGCCACTCCATCAAGTCACACATCATGGACTGCACCTGCTGGAACCGGGCTTTCTTATTTGTCTAAGAGAGAGAAAATAAGAATAACCTCAATAAGTTTCAGGTTTTGAGTTGAAGTGAAACACTGGTCTTGAGAACTGAAGGCTACATGCAATATTTGATGCTAAATGATAGCAGGAACTAGAAGTAAGCAAAGTAATGAGCCTGCCTTTTTCCTYTCATCACACAAATTGTTAAGRAYRGAAAAYCTCGTGATCATAAAGAAATTACATKAAATTTGAGCAGTTTGTATCAGGATAGGGAATTGTGATATTTTCGTTTCATTTAATAGTGCTGATTAAAATTCGTTAACAAATTCTCATCAAGAGAAAACATTACCAAAACAGTTAACTTCTGTATGAGATACAGATAAGAGCATGCTGGGAACAATATTTGATAGTGGTGTTAACACATTTAAGAGAAAAGAAGTCACTAAAACAGCTCTACTGTCATTCACTGAAAATAAAGAAAGGTTTTCATTGCTGACTTAATCAACAAGACTAACAATGGCATGTTTCAGAAAAGCACAGCATATTCAAGATTTCTTTCCCCCCCAAAAAAAAATAAAGCAGAATTGAGTGGCTGGGATCCTGGAACAGTCAGCACAATTATTGAAATTGCCAATGTTAATAGCTACATGCTCACAGTAACCCTTGAATAACTTCTGCTCTAGCATTCCATGAAATCTTTTTGAAATGCATCTTAGTTACGTGTTATACTCCTATCTGGAAACTTTTCAACTCTAAAAATCAAAATTATGAAAAATGTGTCATGTACGGGATATTCAAGGTTCAAACAATGAGCATGAAGTTACACCACTGCTCAGCAGGAAGTCAGCTTTCCCCGTACAGAATCTCAGAACCATCCAGGTTGGAAAAGACCTTCAAGATCATCCAGTCCAAGGCYGATGGTTGGCCTAGACTTAAAGTCACTAGGTCTTTAAAGCCACAGAAGAAAATCTCACTAGTGAAGAAGAAATTTCTTAAATCCACCCAGACCTTGCCCTGAATGTAGGAGAAGATGTAAGTTTGAATGAGGCCCCAGTGTGCATGAAAAGGACCAACTAACAAGCAACAAACAGCATGGAAAACATCCTACCACATAGAGCTGCTTCCAGATGCTTCCCCATTCCCAGAGAGTAGTGGTGACTTCTTGGACTAAGGGAATCTCAGCAGGTATGACATTTTCTGTATGTCTAAGAAAGAGAAGGAAACTTATCACAAAAAGTGTCTGCATTTCRTGGTGTATATTATAGTTACTGTGAGTGAGGCACATAAAAGCTAAAAACTCATTATTTAGAAGAAGTTCAATAAYGTAATAAAACAGATAAATTCAATACCTTTTCTTTTCAGCAGTAGCTTCCTTGATGTGGATGAAGGATTTAGGAAATATTCCCTTTTTGAAGGAGAAGAAAAATATAAATCCACACTTATTTTCCAAGAACATTAAGGTAACAACCATGATTATGAACATAAAATGTAATGACAAACTGTAATACCCAAATTAACTGCAGATTATCTGGTTTTTTATCCAGATAGATGCATTTCTAATTGACCAACAAATAACARAAGTTTTGTTATATCTCTGCAAATAAAGAATGCATAGGCATCTTTCTATATAAGAACCACCATTTTCCACCCCAGAAAACAGTTCAATTAAATACTATTTAATATAATGTAATTTAAATTCAGCAAAGCAACATTTTGTCTGTGCATTGTGCCATATATTCCACTTTCCTGGACAAAAAGACAATCTAATCTGGAGATCAGCTTGGTTATCAAACCAAAGGAGAGGCACTGATGGAGGATCATTGCATGCTGATAGAAATATTTGCAATGCACAAGGAAGGGAGACACTAAATAAAGCCATAAACCCTCAGYCCTCCCAGGTGTGCATGGCCCCACTGCAGCTGGGATTGCAGCCTCATTTTCTGCTCCTTAGGGCTGTGCAGAGATGCCCAACAAGATGCAGCCAAGGAGACACCAAATTTCATGACCTTACCAACATCTATTTTAACTGACCTGTTCAAACAGAAACAGAATTTTTGTTGCAGAAAACAAACGGCCACCAGACAAAGTGATTTAATTGAGGTGTCCTTACTCACAAAAGCTGAAATGTCTTAAGTCATCCTGAAGGAACTTTTGACAATCAATCTGTCCATGACAATCCTCACAGGAACTGGCAAATCTCACCTTGGTAATTAAACAGATTCTTCCTGGATTTTTCTCTATTCAATAACTCATTCATTGTACTTCCAGTACCATAATAATTCAGTAACAAATCTGTTACTTTACAAAGCCTTTCTCCAAATTAGATTTCAGCTTTTATAACCATTTTCTTTTAAGYACTGGATCTTAATCAAAACACAATCATGCTTATCACTTCCATGTTTTTTCATTAAGATTTAAGATCAAAAAAGACTGTGAAGAAGCAAAGCAAAAGAAGGTCCCAGTAACAGTAAATTGAGTGTTATCTCAGTACACTAAATTAATAATAATTCTTAAAGCATGTTATGYATGTTGATCTTGAAACCCTTTAGCAATATTAGGAATTAATTAAGAATTAGTTAAAAGGGAGTGGTTAGTTCTGGTAAATATTTTCCCTTTTTAGTTTTAGGCTAAATTTTAGTTGATTAAAATAATATTACATAGAATAAATAGTAATAACATTTTTAGTCAAAAGAAATGTCAAAGTAATTAAAACACAAATGKAAAATTTTAATGTATCTGCATTGCTGCTCCCTAGAAAATCTTATAGGAAGAGGAAGTTACAAACAAAAATGGTTTTCTTCTAGAAAAGTGAATTTCAAATTAAGAAGTARTTTTCTTGCTACTYAACTCAGGAGTTRTCATACTCAGGGTAAAAACTATTMATCTGTGGCTTTCCATTTTCAGATTTAAGAGTTTTGACTTCTAAAAAAATGAATATGAGTTCTGTACATTAGAGATATTTAAGAATTTAAGCCTCATACAAGTTGTTTATAATGTTTGTAGCCTAAAGAATCCCTAGAAAAAGTACAGAAACAAACACATCTAGCAGCAAATTAAGTGAAAATTAAATTCAAATGGTGTCTTCAACACCTGACGGCACWGTCCTTTCTTCTTCATTATCTGCTTTTCCTAGTCCTGACTTCTGTTTACCAACATTGTCCAGGATAAATGCTGATARTTATATTCATCTTGAAAGGAAAGAAGCTGGACACAGTCCTATTAAGATCTCTCAGGTCAGCTATCTACTAAGAGATACTAAAATTCATGGGTTGATTCCTRAAGAACCATCTCACAGGAATGAACMGYGYGGTCTTACCTCTGCTCCTTTGTACCTTACAAGGTAACCCTTGTACCAACCTAAAAAGAAGAAAGGTTACTTGGTATGACAACAAACATGCATTGAAAAGTCATGTGCATTGCATGCACAAAGTCATGAGGTTTATTTCATGTAAGAAATACCTCGCACCGTATTTGTAAAAATTAACAGTTACTTCAAATATGCATAGATTAAAGTGAAAGCAGGGATTATATTAAGTRTGACTTGCATTTTATCAAATATTATTATATTGTTTACTTTCAAGTCTCGCACAGTAAGTACAGATAATTATACACAGAATTTAATACCCCACGCTCACATAGGAAAGGTAGAATAAATAATTTTTCAGTGTAATATATGCACACATTTATATTTCTGTCTCAGCCACAATCACCGATGCTTCTGGGTAGCCCATGAAGCTCTTACTGTGTTCTAGCCCGGTATTAATTCAATAGAGCACATGGTTATTACATATCCAATTCCCATGAATGTGATAARATGAAGCCATTTTTCTGCCATGAGGAATTACAGATTTTAGACTCAAGTCAAATAAACAGCCTCCTCGTGTGGAGTTCAAGTTGGAATCTCAAGAAAACTCAGGGCTATTATAGGGCTTCTGCTCCATTTGTGACCAAAAGCCCTTCTGAAAGACAGGAGTGCAGTACTGCAGTAGGGGCAGATTAAAAATTGATTCAGGCTTCGCCCCATCTATTCCACAATTAAGTCAAAATAAACTACAAAAAAAACATAAAAAGCAGAGTTCAACGTTACTAAATTAGATCAGGAACCATATTTACTGTGCTTACAGCCCAACATGAAAGATCACCTGCACAGTAAGTAACATTGTTAAAGTCAGTTGAATACTTTTTTTTTTTTAGCCCATAGAAAGAATTTATGACTAAAAGCACACACACATTTTCTGATTATAATTTCATGAACAGGTAAGATCTCTTTGCTATCACTCTTTCTCTCTCACCATTTCTATCACAGCACAGRTATTACAGCCATGCAAGCAGAGCATAAAAAAAAAAATAAACTGCAAACACCAGACATAAAGATAATGTTAAAAAAGTCACAGGATGATTGTTGACCTCAAAGAAAGACTCAGGACAGATTATTTTTTCCCTCAGTGTTTTCTCAACAATAAAATTCCAATGTTTTACTGCTAAAACGGAATTATTTGCACATAGTCTCAATTTACAACCAAGTATGTAAAATTTGTTTCATCCCATTTGCTATCACAGCCCTTATATGTTCTGTGCATAAATTTTGTGCATGCAAACCCAACTAAAATAGGACATAAAACGAGCAGGGAAGAAACCTGTCACTGTTGGTTACTCGCCAGCTGCAGCTGGCAGCAGATTTGGAAGATAKCTGATAAAAGATGAACTTCACTCACACGAGGAGAAGGATTTCACTTCTTCATTGRCCAATATATTTCATGAAGCAAGGCATGACAGAGCATATCAAGGGCAGAGGTTTCAGAAAAGGTTTTTAAATAAAAAAATAACCCCATAAGATCAGCACCTAACTCAATAAGCTGGACTGATAACAAATGTACCACAGGAATAAAAAACCTGAAATGCTATTTCTGCAACAGACAGTACAGGGATGAGGAGGGTCCTGGTTTGTGCGGGTGTTTTATTCTCAGCCCAAATGTTTAGGATGGAGGCTTAAAGAATTGTTTTATAGGAGAGGACATGAATCATTGTGACTCTGAGAGAAGCATTTTTTGACTGCTGAGTGACATCAGTGTTTTCACTGATGCTTAAAGATACTGAATTTATCTTACGAACAGAAGATAAATAATTATGGTTTTGTGTTCCAGTACACGATAAACCTGGTGTCTTGGGTGCTCCTCTCTCAAATCCTTTGTTGTTTCCGTACAAAACAACCCAGAGCTCTGTGTGGTGGAATGGGCTGGGCTCAAACAGCTTCAGGCTCTTTGCAGCTTTGTGACCTCAATGCACCAAACATCTCGACACTGAGCTGGCTCTGCCACTGTATAATGCAGCAATCGACCTCCCATTTTCACACAACTACAGCTAATAAGATACAACAGGCACACGTTCCAGCAGCAGAAGYAGTTGAAGAAGATAATTCCACAATATATTTTACAAAACTTTGAGCACTTCATGATTTATTTTAAAACTCTTGACCCAGTMAAGAGCATCACTGCAAATTGAAAATAAATCACTCTTAGCAGTTAGGTGTCTGCAAATGTCACTGTAGTAAGAGTAATAACTATACCCTCCTTGCTTTATATTAATGAAAACCTCAGTAGCTCTGTCAGGCTTATTGGTCTGACAGAAGGAATTGAATGTCTGTCATAGCTTGACCTGAACTTCTGCTGCTTAACATGTTCAGTGAGTTGCTGGACGGTTTTTAGAGCTGTTTCTATCATGGTGACACTCAGATGTCATTAACTGGGTGTCCTTCTTATCCTACAGGATGAAAAGGGTGCTGAATATCTCCTAGCAACAAATATTTAGTTTGAAATAAAACCTAATTAAAATTTAATTTTTAATTAAGTTTTAAATTTAAAACTCAAATTTAGTGTAACTTCCAWGAGGTATATCACAAGCTGACAAAAACTTCGTGAGCTGTACATTCACCTTTACGACTTCCTCATTAGGTAAAGGAGTCCCAAAAAACCACATGTACAATATGTCTAATTTTGGCCCTTCAGAAAAGATTAGGTTCTTCCTCAAAATAGACCACCACCACCACTAAAATAGGAGCATTAGACAGCTGCTGATGTAACGCAGGGAACTGGTGTGAGGTGAAAGAATTATCCTATTCACAAATAAATGGGAAATGTGACTTACCTTCGCAGGACTCCAAGATATGGACCACATCACCAATCTGTAGAGGCAGCTGTGGGATCCCTGTGCCTTTGAAATTGTATATAGCTGGAAAATGAAAGGATGAAAATACTATTTTTCAATACACTACAGTTAAATWAAAAACCAGACATGGTTATTAAGATTTGGATGCTGGGATAAATACATAAGGCTAGACAAACAGAACTATAATTCTAACAAGAAGCTCCATATGTTATCTTTAAATAATCTCTTYTCTTGTGAGAATGGAAAGGTGGTGGAAATGGCCAGTGCTGAAAACAAAAACCAAACAAACTAAGCCCACAGTAAACTCAGCAAGTGGAAACCAGCTATTGATCAGCACTGCTGGGCTCAGGATTGAGGAGAACCTCTTCAGATGCAGGTCTTTGATAAATACACAACCACAGTGCTGGGGAATTGTTTTTTTACTGGCCCAAAAGATTTAAGCACTCAGTGTACAGAAATTTAGGGCTGCACTGGTAGGAAAGGGCACAGAAATGCCTGTGAAAACTGAATTTACTGAATTCTTTCCTGAGTTTAGATGCTTTAATTTCATGAAACTGTATTTCATATGGAAAGAGAAGCATGTTTCATAATTTTCTGTATTCTCTGTATGAGTCTGAAAAGAACACAAGAGCAGACGATTTTCAAAGAGCTCTAATCAGAAGCTTATCTATATGTGGTTAAGAAACAGCAAAGTTTCACAGAGAATTCACGACAATAAACCTCCTCACCAGTTTTGTTCCAGGGTTACAGGATGTGGGCTTCTATGGTAACTGTGCCCCTGTAATTTTTTTTGTTCGTGGGCTTGGGGGGGTTAGAGGCCTCTACAACACCATGAGAATAGAATGGGTTGTTGAAGCTGCAGTCACACAGGGAAATGGATTAAAATCCAAACCCCTAAATGCCAGTGAAACTGTGCAGGGGGACAGGGCTCTGGGTGCTCACAGTGACCCCAGGAGTGCAGGGAAGGGGTTGGTGAGCAGAGCTCTGCCCTGGCTCCTGGAGTGACCCCTTCAGCCACCCAGAGCAAATGAACCTGGAGGAGTTTGGATGAGGGGCAGCTGAGCCATAAAACAGATTTACCTTCAGCATCTTCCCTCATTCCTTTTGCTCCCTCTACTAGGTTTCTAAAGCAGAATATTGATCTTTGCTAGGCCAACACATATAATGAAACATTTTATTTAAGGATTTTACTTMTTTATTTTACTAAAATTAATAAAGTCTCAAAATAAATTTGCCTTCCATGAAAATGCCCAAAGTAGGAGTGTAGAGCTAAGTAGATTCATCCTCTTCACTTTACAAGTATTCCATAAATTATATTTCTTTTGACATAATTATATTTGTTACACTTCTGGAACAGAAACTAGAGGAATTTTGGATTGAATAAGCTTGCTGGACCAAGAATAAGTTCTTATTTTTGTTGACATGAACAGGTTCCCAGCAGCTCCTCCTCCTGAGTGGGGAGAGCAAGGCTTGAATCATTCAATATATGGAGAGGAATAAATGGAGCATAATTTTGAAGTGAGGCTCTGCTGCCCAAATTTAGCTGTTTATTCAAGAGAACCTTGAAAACACTTCCTCAGAGCTGCCTTAGCTCAACACAAAATGGAGTTTATGTAGTACASTACATGTGTATTTATATTGACTGGTCTCTTTTCCAGAAGTGCAGGATGGCAAACAACTCCCAAAAGTTATCATGACATTTCAAGAGACATTTCCTTGGAGTGTTTGGGATGTGTGTGCAGGGTCATATTCTTATATTATTTCCCTGAAAAGTCCATGAAGACCAGGATTACTGTTGATCAGCAAATAACTTTAGATTTCAAAATATGCATTGCTCTGCTTAGCTGTAGCTGTCTCAAAATATGGATGCAAATTACTGAGTCATATATTTACACTGYGTTTCGGTTTTGCTCTCTTAAGGCTTCATTTACCAGCCCTGAATGTATTGGAAAGTGCAGTAACAAACTGGCAGAGGAAGTGGCTGCAGCAGCTTAGACTTTTCTAAATGAGTAAGTGGAAACTTATGAGGGATTTTTACTGTAGAACTTGGATTGTTTGGTAGGATGAGTTTAAAAAATCCCCATAAAAAGTTTTTAGCTATAGACCTATCCACACATTTCATGATAAGGTACCTCCCAAACTRCTCACATAAAATGTGACCAATAACCCAACACCATCACTACATCCACAGGTCTTACCTACAACACCAGACAGCTTAACCAGCACACCTGCTATTGTTGTAATTATTAACATGAATGGAAATTTGATTATTATATCCAATTGTGTTTTCTGTCAGCTGTGAGTGATCTAATTTTCCTTACAGACTGGGATCCTCCTATATTTGTGGGTATCACCTCAGAGCTCACCAGCCAAAAGGAGGGTTCCTATTCCTCCATCCCTTTTTGGGATCCTGTGTGTGCAAAAACACGTATTTAACTCATTTTTCTCTTCAAAAATAGTATATGAGAACACCATGTGCAATTCAAGGTTTTTTGGTTTTTTGTTTTTTTGGGTTTTTTTTTTTGTGGGATGTTCACAACAGGTTGTAGACTATTTAAAACATAAACTCTCCAGCGAGTAGAAATAAAAGCCCTTCCAAATCACTCTGAAGAACCTTCCTACTACTCCACTGCCTGGCATCCTGTATCCCAGCCATAAATACAAAATGAGTCAGCATCCTCAAGGCACACAAAGGGACCTGCTTGAAGACCCCAGCATTCATCCTAAATCCTAACAGCAATTACTGACCCCTGGAGCTGCTGAAGTCATGGCAGTAAGATTAGTGGGACAGTTTGGAAGGCAGATGCCCACCCCAGCAGCAGCCTGAGTTGCTCCCATCCTCAGTGTATCTGCACCCAGACGCTGCCAGGATGGCACAGGGAATGCCCAGCAACTCCARCTTTATGACAGTTCCTAAATAAGGACTTTACAGCTCACTGAGTTGGAAGACTTTCACCTGAATGAGCAAACAATGAAAACCATCTCTTCAGAGCTCACCATAACCTCTGTGGTTATTTTATAGCACACACATGACACAGCAAACAATCAAACAGCCCAGTGCAAAAGCCCTGAGATTCCAGGTGTTTGAGCTCCCTCAGGGGATGAGCTGAAGGCCAGCACACCACAGCACCAATATTGATCAGAGAGCAAGTGGAAAATGCTGGGTAAAACTGCCGACACAACCAGCTTTCCAAACTGACCCCTGCTCAGGCCTGAGTGGGCTTGGAATTGAACCTCGGGAAGATGGGAACAATTCCCTCAGTTCCATGAAACAGCCCAAAGAATCCTTTCCTGTCAGGGACTCTCAGCACTTTCAGTGTGGTTCTGCCATCACCTTCACAGCCAGAGCTGGGGTGAATAAAGATCTACCAGAGTCCATCCCAGTAGGAAAAACTGAGTGCTGAAGAAAATCCCTGTTTCCATTTAACTCCTCATTTTTTGCARCCAGAGCTGTGGGATCTGACATGCACACTCCCCCACTAGATGAACACCTGTGTACACTCAAATACACGGGGGGCTGTGGGGACACAAAAGAGTTAACATTCTCTAATTTAAACTACATGTCCTCCTCAACTTAGAAAACGGCCAGCGGAAAACAAAAAAAATCCTCCTATTGTGTACCTTGCTTGGGAACTTCCACACATGAAGCACTCTAGAAGTGCCACAGGAACCCAGGGAACAGAACCCTTCCTCRAGARRCTACATTTCCTCAGTGTTAAAGTCTGAGGAAGATTAAATCCCTGCTATTTACATGAAYAACCTGGAAGCTMCTGCAAGATGGGAATRRTGAGGAAAATCTCCCAACCTGCAACACTGAAGCCATTTATCAGCCTAATAACCTCACCTGTCCTTGCTGCTGTTTTCCTTCACGTGCAGTCCTTGTGATGGTCTTTATAAAAAATTCAAGCATTACATTGTTTGATTTTGAAACTCATCTTTCTGTTACAAGCCATGTTTCAAGTTGTTTTGCTTGGCTACTTTTCAACCCTTACACAGAATTTGAAAAAAAAACATAAAGTCTAAAATATGGCTGAACCAGCTCCTRATTTCACTTTACCTTAACATAAGGAAAAATTGGTACAATTTTGATGCAGTAACACATCAAGCGTTTTGCATATTCAAACAATTTCTAATTAATAGGCACAGCGAGCACCCTGTTGTATTTCATAAATATGCAGCTCCACTTTTATGAGTAGGAAAGTACTCATAAATGATCAATTCTTGGTGTTGTTACCATTTCCTTCTCATGAAAACAGGGTGAAATTATTCAGCAAGGAGACAGACAAACCCCAGATGTTAATATTTTGCAGTCCTAGCAGAATTTCTTGACTTCYGGAAAGAAACATCTAAAAAATGTGTCCCAGTATTGTAAGTTCAGGATCTCCCCTAAAATCCCACAGAGCAGGTGTGCCTTAACAACCACAACATGGACACAGTTCTAATGGACAAATCACAGGTCAGAGACTTGYCCTGACCCTCTGGGTGGGTGAGAAGCTGATTTAATTTACTGCAAATCATTCTCAAAGGGTAACTCTGCAGTTCCCAGGTAATGAGCTGTTATCTCCAATAACAACTGAATACAGATTCCCTCACTTGCTTAACCTTGGGGCCAGATGGAGGTTTTAGCTGCTTGAGCTACTTATTTTCCTTCTTAAACACAGCAAAGCCAGTATGGATTAGAAGAACCAGGAAAGTCTAACATACCAAACTAGTTCTATAAAGATATTTTCTCTCTGGTGGCACAACAGCTGCATTTTACCATAGCCAAGGGATGGTGTGGTCTTCCAAACCTGCCCTGCAGTGTACTCCGCTCATCCAAAGCTTGGTGGGCCCAAAACTCTCAAACTGAAACTCTGCCCATCAGCAGAAACCAAAGCCATCAGGCACACTTCAAATAAGAGACTTGAAAATTCAGCGTGAGGTTTGTAATCAGAGACTTAAACCCAAACATTTGCAAAACCACAGAAGACAAAATAGCCCTATAGGGTGAAAAAGCTTCCAGCGTGCATTATTCCAAAAGCACATCAACTTTCACAGGCTTTGTGACTCAGTAGACTCAGTTTGGCCACATTTCTTCCCAGTGGCCTACTCYAGAGTAAATTATATTCTGTTTTGGACGTGGAAAAAACCATCTCTGGATTGTCAGTGGTTTTTGAAGCAAAGTATTTCACAAGAGAGATGCTACMATGTGAGGTTTGCTGCACCTTTCAAGTACCACCCAGACTGCTACAAGTGCAAAATTTAGGTGCTTTCTACTGTTTGTAAAATTGAAACAGAAAATATTGACACCTTTTATTGTGTAGTATAAACTGCCGCCAGAACAGGCTACTCCTATTTTGCAATTCCGTTACTGCTGCACATGGGATTTGAACAAGATGTCATTTTCTTCTTATTAATTTCTTGGTAAACCAGTTTATTTCATGAGGCCAGTTGGGCTTTTAATGCTAATCACAAAACACTGTGTCCTACTTAAAATAAAAWATTAATTTTAGAAGCATTTAGAAGGTTAATAACTAAGTATCAGCATGCATCTTTTAAGTGCTTTAGCTTTGACTCCTACCTTGAAGGCTTTTTTTTTCCAGTCCTTCATACAAGTTAAAATCATTCATTTTAAGATTACTTTCCCTCCAAAAAGTACTGCTTACCAACCCAAATATTGTTTTTTTTCCGTAACCCTGACCACAAGTGACAATCATGCAGAAGCAGCTGTAGGATTCCCCTTCCCCTACATTTGTTCCCCACAGCTTCTGGCTTCTGCACATTRTACAATATACTGCTTATTCAGTCTGCTTCTCAAACACCAAGGTGGGAAAAGYTGCGTTACTGTGAGAGTGGGAAAGCTGATACTCATGTATTTCRGGCTATTCTGTTTGAAAGATTAAAACGTTGTTCAAAGTTGATTGTTTCAATTAAGCCACCCTGGTAGGGTGGATGGTGTTAAACCAYCACACCAAAGAGAACACCTGCCCACATCCTGCTCAGAGAACACACACACAGCGCTCGAATGGCAGCTCCCCCAGTACTTACCCACGCCGCTCTTGTCTGTCTTGTGCCATCGTGCCATCACACGTGAATCCGGGAGGCTCCCAAGGATGTCCACCCCCAAGGAACCCCAGATTTATGGGATGCAGCCTYGGAGATGGTGACAGACCCAGGCCCCGGAAGCGCAGTCGGTCCCCAGCCCTCAGAGGCAGCRGCGAGGGCTCTGCGAGATTTTGCTGCTGCTCGGAGCTTCCTTCCTCTTTTCTCAACTACAGATATTGTGCCCGGTGTCATGGGGGAGGGGAATCCCAAACTGGGTGTTTCTCTTGCACGATGTCACTGTAAACACATCAGCAGGAAAAAAGGGCCAAACCCACCCCAGGAGTGTGTGGCACCACCCCCGGACTGCAGAGCAGTGCGCTGCCCGGACACAGCGACAACCTCTGACCAAGGGTCACTTCAGCCCTGGACACCAGACCAACACCAGACTCGAAATGTTTGACCTCACAAATGCTCCTCAGAGGAGCTTTTAAAAGCTCCTCTCTTCTAACCTGTCCTCAAACACAGATTTGCGCTTCTCACATCTCCTCTCGTAAGAGAAATGAAGACAAAGCCACATTTCAAACCACACCCATTCTTTTTAATTTCTCTCATTTTATGTTTAGAGAGAGTCTCCTACTCCTTCCTCTCTTCTCTAAACAAAGCAGTACTTTCTTAAAGACTTATTGTCAACACAAAACTGCCAAAGTCGTTTTTTACAGCCTGTGYTTCCACACGGGCTAAGTGTGAGCCAACTTGGGTAAGGACATCTCRGATGTGCAAAGACCAAGCCAAGTTGTTTTCAATGTGGATTAAGGACAAAATACTGAATTGAAGGCAGTCTGGCACCTTAAAGCACAAAATCTGCGTTTTACTCATGAGTTTAAAAAACCCAAACAAAATACTTGCCAGATTTACTGCTTGCTTGATCTTTGGCTCAGTACAACAAATTCAGTTGACAATCCTGTCGTCTGGATATCCCATTGCAATTAAGCAATCATTGTTTATCCAAACTGTTTAACACTGCCATGCTACATCCATCGGGACATTTTTGACAACACRTGACATTTTATTTCTCAGCCTTAGCTAGCAATCATGTGGAGCACACACTGCCACTGTCTCTCATTGCATGTGGAATTCTGATAAATATTTCTGGAGGAAAATCACTTTAACCTTTCCACCACAGATTTGCGTGAATTGGTCTAATCCTAACCACATCTACATAGAAGCTTAGAAAAGGATTTAGCTCATTACTCGTCGCTAAAATAACATTGAAAGTCATATTATGTTTACAAAAGTGGGCTGAACTCCCAGCACCTCCCCTTACCTCCATTTATAGACAACAAGCTTCATCTAAAAGTTCTAMATCTTCTCTATCCCTGGAAAATCCACTTCATCCTGTTATTCTGTCAAAAACAGTTCTTGAGGCAGAACCGTTTCATCTTTTACTATGGGTTTTGARTAGTAACTTCCTAATCAGTGGTAATTATCTTCCTTACTCCTCCCAAGCCCTGTTGCAGCAAATCCCCCCTTCCCATTCACTATTTAGCCTAAAGGTTGACTTATTTTCCTGTTCTACATTGCTCTTCCTTGCTGTGTTTCCCTGTAACACAGCGCTGAGGAAAACTGTTACTTTCTAGCATTTCTTGACAAACCTGCTTCTCCAAGTAGGTCTAATAAACCTAGTTTTAATACCACTGTCTTTTGTAAGTAAATTATCTAAAATACAGAAATTTCACCTGCAAAAYGGGATTAGATCTGCAATACTTTTCTGATTCTGCACAGCACAGCACAAACACTGTGGGCCAGCCTCACATCCCCTCTTGTACCCTCCCAATTCACCCTCAATTCCCAACTTGAGGGCCAAAATTCCAGCAGGATTTGCTGCCTCCCACTGCCAGCCCCTTCCCCAGAGCAGCTCCCAGCACTGCCCACAGCTGCTGGCACTTCCTCCTGGCAACTTTCACGATGATGCTTTTGCAACTCCTCAGTTACTGGAATTCACTGCCACTTCATCTCCCTCAGCTACCACCTCGTCTGACAGTCTGAATAAAAACCTACCTGGAACTCCAAATGAATGGATTGGGAAACAGAATGCTTTCTTGTTGCAAGAGGAAAGTGCACTCAGAGCAAAACATGCACAGTAACCCTAAAGTTCTGTTCTTACAGCAGAGAACAAACCCCAACACAAGTCTAAACAATTCAGATGGACAACAGTTMCATCCTTTGTCTCTGGGGGTGTTTATTCCAATTTGGTCCACATTGATATTCCACAGAAAACAGTGGACAGATCCATCACACTCATATTTTCTGCTTAAGTCTTTTTCGAGATAGGTCTTTTAAGGAAAATAGAAAACTCCTTACTTCCCCAAAAGATGAAACTCCCCCTATGCAGGGAGTTCACATGAAAACCTCACCTTCTGGGGGCTGGGGAGGGCAGGAGGGAGACAGTTCTTGCTTCCTTCAATATTGCTATCAGTTCCAGAAAACAAGACCTTGTTAGTTGCTGAGTAGCTAATTAYCCATTTTTAGCCATGCTAATTTCCATTATAAAGAAGAATTTGARCAGAATACAGAAGTTGCACTTGACTGCCTCTAAATCCTATTCTATGCCAAGATCTGTGAGCACAGCTGCAGAAAAGCAACTGATGAGACAAAACAGAACCAAACAAGGAAATACACTGAATACTGTCATGGACAGTACCTCAAATGTGCTGTGGCAAACCCAAAGGCTGAATCCCAGACACGCTCCCCCCACTGCCAGCTGCACTCCTGCCAGAGGATGGATAAACACAAATAAATTGCTTAAATTGGTAAAGGTTACATACTCCAAGTGAACTTCAGCAGCAGAGACTGTAAAGCAGATCCTGGGGGTAATTAGGTAACTCTAATCAGTTTCATTCATTAGTTGAAATGATATGCCAGTTTTGTTTGTMGCATAAATTAACAAGTTATTTCAATCTAAAAAAGGAATTTAGAAATGCCATATGCCAAGCAGCTCAACATATAGTTAACCATAAYATAAATCAACACACAATGAACATAACTCAACACATAATTAACTGTTTAGTAGATAATCCACAGCTCATTACAACTATTTAAAGTATATCATCCAATTTCAACTTACCGAATGTCTTCCTCTAAGTAGAGCAATCATGTACTCCAGTTTTTATGCTATTTGTGTCTCAGAGTAGTGACAGTAAACAAATGTAACTTGCATAATTTGCATTAAAAAAGGGATTTTTTCCAACACTTTGTAAAGTGAAAAGGAGGATTTCTTCAACACAGCATCATTTAAGTTCACATGTCAAACTCAAGAACATATTTTTTCCATGATTGATTTATAAGAAGTCTTGAAGAACMTGTCTCTTTACTACTGAGTCTTTCATTTACAAAGTGGCTAATCCATTCACCAGAGGGATCTTAAACTGTAGTATGACAATTTCAATGAAGTAATTCAACTTCCACACAAATGTTCAAGAAAGTAATGGAAAAAAGCCTAAAAGCTCTCCTCAGACTTATTCTGCATGAATTTCAGAAAGTTACAGAAATGTTTCCTAAAAACATGACACACAGCACCAGCATTAGCTTGCTTAGCATTTATTGAGTGGTACCTTTTTTTTTTAAACAAAAAGTTCTACAAAAGACATCACCTTCAATTAAAAAATGGATACAGGTTTTTTCTCAAATACAATACAGGCTACATTTTATAAAGAAAGAAATAAACTTTTATTTTA
The DNA here is from genome assembly GCF_030028575.1 of Malurus melanocephalus. Taxonomy (NCBI): domain Eukaryota; kingdom Metazoa; phylum Chordata; class Aves; order Passeriformes; family Maluridae; genus Malurus; species Malurus melanocephalus. The sequence continues at coordinate 260,896 of NW_026623602.1, forward strand.
ATYATCAGTACAAATACAAGAATTCATAGAGTTTCAGAACTTGACCAATGAAACACAGGAAGTGACTGACATGCACTTTTGCAATTAGGTCAGCCTGAATGTTGAAAAGTTACACCTCAGGAGGAAAAAATATTAGGAATTCTCAATCTGTGAACTGCAAGAAATTTAGGAGCACATCACTTAGTTGAGTTCTCCATCAACACTGTCTTACCTGTGTTACTTTAATAAAACCTCTGTTAGCCAGAACTTGTACTCAACAACAGCCCCATGCTTCAAACAAACAGCAATTAATGTGTTTAGAGACCGTGCCAAGAGTCAGGAACAGGCCACACCTCAGGTCAAGTGCCAGGGAACACAACAGGAGTCCTCTGGGAAGTCATCAAAAGTGCAGCTCTGCCATGCAATCATGCCCTTCACAACACCACAGAGATCAATGTTGAAGTTAGCAATCTGTACCCTGATGGGTGACACAAGGTCACTCAGGTTCTCCTGCTGAAGCTCCAGGCTCCTTCCAGCAGTGTCAGTKTTACTGCTGAGCACACTGTGTTTCAGAGCTTGCCTTAGAAGACACGTACAATATTGAATGTCTTTTCTTCTGTGTTTTCTTCTCTGTTGAGATTTTAGTTTCTCTCTGATCTTCTTCTGTAGTTTCAAGTCTGCATTCAGCTGTTAACCTACAGGCAAAGCAACCAGTCTAAATACATATTTAGTTCATATAAACCACGACTAAAATAAGAATTTTAGGCAAAATCAACAAGACAACTGGCATACAAGACTATCCACATACAAAGACAGAACAGCAGAGTTTAAGAAGAAAATGAGACTAAACCAAAGAATTTTGTATYAGTCCTAATCACATTCCAGCACTTAAAGCTTCCCCCTGACACATTTTATCTGTTGAAATGTTGGATAAGAAAGGTTACTGAACGTGTTAAGTGGCTGAGATGAGCCTTCAAAAACACCAGTGACTGTGGCCTGCACAGAAAGGAGATCCAGACCCCAAAAGCACAACTCCAAAGAAAAAGTCTGAGCAACATCATACAAATAGGATGAAGTYAACCATACCACCCAAAAAGACCACCCTTAAAACAATACACTAGTTTCAAGCTAATTCTGCACTCTTTTTGCCTTTAGCTTAGTGCYTGAATATCTTAAGCTGAGGGGAGATTTATTTTCTGGCTCTAAATTATAATACTTGTCCTCTGAAAGGACATTCTGCCATGAATGTAAATGGGAATAAAACTGTCTCATTGCTGCTAAAGAGAGAATTCTGACACCAAAACATCAGATTGTGTTCAGATGCCTAAATCTTGTTTTTAACTTAATGAACATGCAAACATGCCATTAGAACAATTGAAGCATAGTGATATTTTACCCAACCAAGTCACCCACAGCCCCAATGACTGTTACACAATTATTTTCACAAAAAAAGACATGATGGAAAATTAAGTTCCAAATGAAACATCACTTTATATAGCAACATAAACTCCATGCTCRTTCATTAGCACATGCTGTAAAGCARTTTTCTCATTACTTTGAGGATTTCTAGTGGTCTCAGGAGCCCTCAGCTGCCCCCACACCAYGGACAGCTACTTTCAGTGGTGTTTTTCCAAACTGCTACTCAGGTATTAAAAAAATATTTGCAGTGCAGAGAGGTGCAGCTGAACATGAGGACTAGGAAAGGYGCTGTGACAAAAAGGTTTGGGGAAACTTAGCTACAGATTCAAGCTATTATGCACTGCAAGCTGTGTGGATATTATTCCCTATAAGCACTGTCTCCACAGGCTAAAGAGCTCTGCTGAGCACCTCCTCCAGATCAGGGTTTGCTCCACCATGTGCTTTGCACCAACTCCACACCTGTAACTCCCCTGGCTGAGCACCTTCTGCCCATGGCCACTTCTCCCCCAACATGCTCTTCATTTCAAATTACACAAATTATTATGTGACTACAGCATGAAGCTAAGAAAACAGTGTGTCCTCAGCAGCCATGATGTGGCTTGCACTTCCCCAGCAGCTGCAGTTAGGGATGGGCAGCTTCCATCCATGAATCTGCTCCTATGGCAGATTCCTTTCATTTGTCCCTCCACTCCTCTGCCTTAAACAACCTCAGTCCAAGGCCACCAAAAGCACTGCTCTAGTRGCCAAAATTGCCAACAAAGACTCCCTATGAACATGCAGAAAGAAATCAAATCAAAAGATCAAATAAAAACCACATTTACTTAAATTCTGTCCCAAATTAGCACAACTGGATTTATACAAAAKATTGTCCTTTTACAATATTAGGTAGTTCTGCTAGCATATAATATAACAACTCTGGAAATTAAATTTACCCAGTGCCTCTTGGTGAGGAGAAAACAGAAACCAGGATTTGAGGGAGTGAAGCTGAGCTTGGGAAGAAGAGCTGGGGCAGTTTCTTTCTTTCTCACTCACTGTCTAATTGGCAAGAGTTAACCTTCCCCAAATCTTGTGTGCCCAGCACCAACTGACCTCTGCCATCTTTATCTCTACCCACAGGCTTTTTCCAGCTAAGGCTCCSATTTCTCCTGTGGAAGAGAGGAAGGAGAGCAGCTGATGGGCAGCTGGAGCAGGCTGAGGTTCACCCCCACAGCCCCCCCAGACCATTCCTTAGAGCACTGTCCTGGCTCATCAGGTGTTTGCACAAGGGAACAGATCACAAACAACAGACAATGATTRAACATTTCCACTTTAGGCAAATGCTTGTGAAACTATGACATGATTCTACCAAGCTTTGACTGTACAGACTCCAAAACTGAGATCTAATTGGGGCTCCATTTAAGGAAGATGAACTTGTCTCATCAGGTGGGGCTTTACTTCCCAAGGCTGAGGGCCATCCTAAAACCCTAAAGAGCATTATTAGTTATCCAGATCTGCTGCTGAGCCAAATGGCCACAGGCAATTGGACACAGCCCAAGTGAAGGAGCTTTGGTAGAGGTAATCCAACTAAATAATTTAAGGGGGCAAATAAGCTCTTAGGCACCCAAGCTCTTCTTCAGATCAAACTCCAGCAAACCATCACTAACCTAAATGCACAATAAATTGTGCAGCAAGGGYCAGAATTTGCTATTTCAGTTTCAGAAGGGAAGAAAAGCATTTTAATATGGAAATGTATCTTTTTATTGACCACTTAGCTGGCCTAAAAAAAGATACCAATGCACACAATCTTTGCATTGCCAGAACTTCAGCAGCCATTGACTAATAATAATCACATGAATATTTCGATTTTAGTCTCAGCACTCTCCTGTCATAACCTAATCAGCACCATCACCTAATGAGCTACTCCAGTGCTCCTCTGCAAGGACACAGACACAGCTTTGGCTGAGATAATCCAGCTGTACCTGGTTAAATCATCTCAGCCAGAAATGTCTTCACATAAGGGCATTTGTCACCTCCACAAGTACACACAGATCACTTCTGACCACTTCCTCATTGCCTCCTGAGYTGAGATGACACAGATTCTAAACATCACTTTCTAGAAATGAAGCTTGCAGCCCTTTCACTGCTACAAATGCACAAAGTTACTCCAGGCAYAAAACCAACCCCCGAAGTCCACAAYAGCCTTTCCAGCTGGAGCACCACATTTCAGGTAACACAAGGTGAAACACTGACAAATAGCCACCATTATTTTTCCTCCCCCAAACTCTCCATCTTCAGGTCCATACTCTGATCAATTTGCCAACGTTTTTGTTTCAAAGTTCAGCCACATCCATCACAGAATAATCTAGAGATTCCTTCAGTGTTTAGAATATATTCTCAAATATCAGACTTTAACATGACTTCCTATTTCATAGCACATCATAGCAGATGAGGGTTAAGAAAATCCTCAATGTTACCTTAACATCATGACTTGGGGTTTTAGTAGTTCATTAACACAATCAGAAGCAAACAGAACTTTCTGCCTGGATTTGCCTTTTAGAGACTCATACTATCCTGAAAAAAAAAGCTTAACTTAAATGGAGTTTTGTGGCACTTTAATTGTGATGGTGATTTTTATTTTAATTTTTATTTTAAAAATATTTTTTGTTTTGTTCCTTATTTGAATCAACAGCAACAGGTACAAGATTAGACACCTCCCCCTGAACTATGGTTTCATCTTCCTTTCACTTTTTCTACTCTCTCTGCTTTCCAACATCAATTCCATAAACAATTTCCAYTCCTCACCCACTGTCCAGCAGGTTCCCCCTTCAGTTAATATAAACTATTTCCAASAGCTTCCTGTTAGCAAACACTGTATCTTCTTTTCCAAAAACAATATGAGGAAGTAAGTYAAACTTTTCATACCAGGTTACATTCTGCATGTTCCTTTATGGGTAGAGGACATWGTGAAATCACAATACCATCACTAAATTATCCCAATCTCTCCTCTCCACTTTCACCCACATCTGACCTTCCTGATTTTGCCTCCTCACTAACAGTCCCTGCACATTTTAACCCAGCTGCTAAAACTTCTATTACTGCCATATTCTCTCCAYAGTTCAGGAGACTGCAGTGTTTGGCTGCTTTAAGTCTGTTAATTACATCCATGCAACCTTGAGTAATTGATCTAAGAGTCAAAGCATCAATCCAATTACTTCTGAATGCCATTAACTTTGGCTATTTCTTCTAGCAGACACTAGCTATCTGCAAGGTCCAAACATCTAGACTACCCTAGACTTTTTTCTACCCCCAAACACTCAAATACGTATTTACAAAGATTATGAACAGAATACAAAAGGCATGAGTTGAAAAATTAGAAAAACAAAGTCAGCATTCATTTTATCAGGATAAAAAAGCTGGAGAGGGTGACTGCTCTCAGTTACTTTACCATCTAGCAAAAAGTAACTTCAGTTCTCAGTTCCAGGGAAATATTTCATCTTAATTTGGCAGTTGTGTTTCCAGCTATTGTGCAACCAGATTATGCAAGTCATTTGTCTGACAACACAGATAGCTAATTAATCTTGTACGATGAAAGTTAAACAATTCAGGTCAAGAATTACTTAAATAAGTTTTAATCTTTTAGCTAAATCTGGAAGTTGCTGGGGGCTGAAATTAGGTATGAAACTGGAGCATGATTCCTATTGCCTTTATGACYGTGAGCTGTAACAGAGGTGTGTGGCAGTTTTGAAGGGACCAAGAACACAAAGTTTCTGATGCTGGAGCAAACCAAGTGAGCTGTCATGCTACCTGCACACTTTAAAAGTCTTCAAGCAATAGGAAAGTTATTTCAGAGACTGTTTCAAGAGTCTTTTTTATTAGTCAGCATTTTAGTCCTCCTAAAAGGCAGTGAGAGGTTCAGTGTAGGCAGCCGGAGCTGAGGAATGACACTGCATGCAACACTGAGGAAATAGATAAAGAAGTGGAGAGCACAGTTCATGCAGCGAAAGAAAAGAGATGCAGGTCTGTGCTGATTGCCTTGACCAGAGACAGAAGCTGACACTGACCTGGGGACAGCTGGAGCCAAGGAATTGTTTCCACTTCTGCTATTTGAAGAAAAGGTAACGTGATTCTCATCTTGAATTTTAACTCTTTTCTTTTCTCTTTCAGGTTCAACAAGGTTTCGTATTGCCTGGAGAGCTGTATTCAGTGGGGATGCTTGGAAAGGCTGTTTTTTTGGAGAAGTATCACTTTGCTCCAAGTTCTTGGTAGTCATCTTTTTTCCTTCCTTACTTGGCAACTGAGTGAGAGTGSTTTCTTTTACTGGAGTATTTTTGCTGTCAAAGTATTCACAAGTAGTGTCCCCTGGATTTCTCTCCCTCTTCKTTTTAATTTTAGAACCTTTAAGTAATTCTAAGGAAAAAAAGAATATACTTTCAGTACAAAAGAGAAGCTAGAAATGGCCTGTCCACCAATGTGCTCATAATAAAACTAAAAAAGAACATTTCATATGACTAAAAACCCTGGAATAATTCTTAATAGACAATTTATCTCACTTAAAGAATACCTCTTCATATAATCTAACAATCCCAACAGAAGTTAGCTTGAAAAAAAACCAACCTCTCCTCATCCACACTGTCTTTTCACCAAGGCTTTAAATTAGATGCTCTGAACTGCAGGCTGCTGAGGTAAGCTTCCACAAATAACATTTTAAAATTAAATCCTTTGGGTATAGACAAAACCCATTTACCTGTCTGGTTCCCATTCATGAAATCCTGGAATGGTTTGGGCTGTGAAGGATATTAAGGCTCATCTCATTCAAAGACCCTGCCACGGGCAGGGTCACCTTCCACTATCCCAGGTTACTCCAAGCCCCATCCAGCCTGTTCTTGGACACTTCCAGGCATGGGGCAGCCACAGCTCCTCTGGACAACCTGTACCAGGGTTTCGCCACCCTCCAGGGACTTTTCTTCCTAAAATCCCATCTAAAGCTCTCATCCAGTTTAAATAGAATCATTTTYCTCCACAGCCTACAGCTCCTGGCTTTGCATATACACAGGTGCACACACTAAGCTGTTTTCCAGGTGGGCCTCTGTAGTCACAATTTAATCAATATAACTGGAGCTATGAAACCGATTTTCCTGTAAATTTGTTGCACCTTATTACACAGTTCCTATCAGCTGCCTACATCCAGAGAGCCCAGGCTTCTTATCAACACAGCAACCCTGCTGCTGTTACGGGAAACACCTGAGATTTGTTCCCACCCACTTGAGTATGGTTATCTGCCTATGCTCTATAATGCCTCTCAACACTCATTTCTAACTGTAGAACTGTGCTCTCTAGTCTTCTCAAGTCAGAGTTCACATATTCAAGTGAGGTCTTGAGCCAGGTAGGGCTTTTCTACTTCAGCTCAGCAGGTTTTGGACCAGGCAGCCATTTAAGCATTAGTTTATTCTGGAACTAAACCAGTGTCTTCCTGTATAATGTGACTCCATTGCTAAAAGCTGAGAAAATCATATATTTATATTTTCCCAGAGACAAAAGAAGTATTTACCTTCAGGTTCATACTTCATTTTTAGCTCATCCAGCACAACTCGCAACTTCATATTCTCACTCTGACAAGCTTGCAAATGCCTCTCATTTGTGAAGAGTTTCCTTTCAAATTCCAGGACCCTTTGGCTCTCATACAGAGCTTTCATTCTCTGCAGGGATAGTTCGTTTTTCAATGTTTCAGTTTCCTTGCTGGAGTGGGAGGAAAGTTATAAAATCATTCAGACTTGAATCGTTTTGCTTTATTTTTTTTTKAAGTAAAGCAACAGGTGTAAAGACAACTAAACACTCAACAATTTCACCTCAAATTTGTATTTATACACTAGTAAGAAAAATCAAACATTTTTGTYCTATAAAACATTTCAAATGTTATTCTCTCTCTCTTATTAGAAGAGAAATAAACATGTACAGCCTAAAGACTATGACTCTTCATACAGTTTCCTTAATCAATTAAAAGTTAATCTGTAAAAGTTCTCAATTGTCCTGTATCTAGGAGTCTTAACATTTCTGGAAGAAAGCAATTATATCCAGTTGTGCTGCTGTCTTATAAAACATAAATGAAACTACAAACAAAACACCTCTCAGTCCTATAATGAAGTCAGGTTGGTTCCACAGCATCAGAAAATGCAACAAGACACAGCTGCACACACAGTCAGTGCATAGAGACCKTAACAAAAGTGGGAGGATAAAAACAAGTACCTAGAAAATAACCCTGCKACAACAATTTCTAGACCTCAGGCTGTAAGTACTTACTTGGAGTTGTCCAGTTTAATTTGCAATAAATCTGCATAGTAGCCATTTTCAGAATCACTTCCTTTTGAGCTATTAGCAGGTCTGGACTCTTCCATATTCTCATATAAACTCTGATAAAGAAAAAATGTCAGCTTGTCAAGCAGTGACCTTTCAGAAGCACATTAGCTTAGTTCTTAGGGGACATTTTCCATGCATTTCTATGGAGAAGCCTCATCACAGAGGGATTTAAACACAGAAGATAAAACTCGGCTGCTGTGAGTACTTTCCCATTTGTTACAAAAGTCAAATAGCACTGAAACTGACAGCTCTGTCTCACTCACTGAAGAAAGTAAAAAAAGGTAAGTTATCTCAACATCAGAAGCTTTGCAAGTAGCACTGCAGAACAGCTTTCTTGCTTTTTATTTGAAAAGACAGGATATTTAGTTAACCCACAGGGAATTTTTTCAGCATTTATTTCTAGGCTTCAGCAGCTGGACCCCAAAGSAATAGAAGCCATGCTTATCAACAGTCAAAATCTCAAAATCAATTATGTATTTCAGATGAGGAAGCTGGCTAATGGTAAAGATGTTATAAATGCAGCAACATGGGACACTGGGGTTTTTGTTTAGATTTTTTTCTGAACAAGCAGTACTCAGGTTTAATTCTGTCCCACAGACCTCACAGGTCTCTGTTAGCCACTGACTACAGATACTTTTGATGGTTATTGGAATCAATCATTCACCTTCCCAACGTTGCTTATTTATAGCCTGGAGACAGAAATAAGTACAAATCAAGCTTAAACATGACAAACTGGAAAAACAATCCGGCTTCCTCAATTACTGCTAAAATGGGTTAAGCCTGGCTTCACACCACTTGGGTTAAACACAGAATACAGGAAGCTATCCTGGAAAGCATAACCCTGCTGCACAAGCTGATACACCTCAGTTTACATTCCAGAGCTGTGATAAGGAAAGGCCAAACAAGTCCAGAAATATGAAAGAATTAAGAAATGCTACTGATGTTTGTGTGTTTACAGAGTGAAGAACTGTATCTTTGCACTTGTATATAGAGGAGTCCTCATGTATTTCTCACTTTTCAAAATATTGATAAGGTGTGATTCAAGTTGCATAAGAGGACTGAAAAAACTGCTTTACAAGGAGAGTTAAGCAATTCAGTTTAGCTGGAAAAGAGCATGCTTCAGCTGCAGAGTTGAGACACATCAAGAAAATAAATATCCAGGAAATTCAATAGAGCTGAGACACTAGAAAAGGCTAAAGCCACACAGTAACAGTGCCAAATGACTACATCTTCCAAAAGAAAAATTGGGTATCACAGCTCAGTGAGCTTTGACCAAATAACCAAATTGAAGTGCTGTAAGTAACCATGTAAGATATGAAGGTGCTTCACATAGGAACCCACAAAAAATTCTTTCTTCAACCCAGGTGTTGGGTGGTGTAGAATTTTCTGCTTCTCTGCACTTCAGGAGTCTCTGTTCTCCATCTCTAAAATACAACTCAAGCCAAATAAATGTATGAGYAGCTTTTCGATCCCTTTTCAAACCAGAGCCTGGACTTCAGACAGTTCTCATAGTTCTTTCTGTTCTCATATTTTAGCTTCCAATTACAATTTTCTACTTAATTAAAAACCACATACCTTAAATTTTTCTAGCTGCCTTACTTTCATAAGCAGATCTTCTATTTCACCATTCTTTTGCTCTAACATTGACTGTAAGCGTTCTAGCTGATCAAATTCTGMCTGGGAGCCTTTCAGCTGTAGCAGTGTAGCCATTTGCAGCTGGAAAAAAGAAAAAAAACATTTACAACAAATACTGGGATTAATGATTGAAAATCCCAGCCTCTTACCCAGAACTGTGTAGGTACTCAAGCCTTTTAATTCTAAACCTGAATGTAGAAGTGCACTGGATGCCTAAACTCAGTGTTCACCACACAATCTTAGCAATTCTCACCCAACTCCAAGTCATGAGGAGAGCTGAAATCTTACTGAACAGTGCAGTGCTGAGGGGTCACWCTCATCTCTGTATTGGCCAAAGAACAAACAAATGCACTACCAAGGACACACACAACATTCCACACTCACACCATAAACACCAAGCCAGCCAGAACCCAGTTACAGCCCAGGCTTATTTGTCAGAGCYGAAAAGAATCTTGAGAACTCAGGAAATCCCACAAGTTTAACCTCCCATTTTTTTTTCCAGTTCTGATTTTGAGGTATAACACCACCATGTTTGCCTTTTACAATACTAACCCAAGAAYTTCAGCTTTTTCTGCTTCTCCAATGGAATGCATATTTTCAAGCAAAAGAACACCCTCTGTCATTCCAAAGGAGAAGGTATAAAAATCTTGCATTTTAGAGCAGCATTTCTGTTGGTGTTAACATAGTAATGTTGAAGCTCAAGGGTCTTAATACATTCAGTTACAGGTGATACATTAGACATTTAAACAACATGGAACACACTAAATAAAAGATTTCACAAGAAGTTAGTGAGAACTGAGACATTTTTATCAGTCTAGTCAGTATGGATAAGGTAACACTGGGACAAAACACAGAAAGTATCAAGTGAAAAAATTGGACTATAGAGAGGAAGCAAGAAGAGCATTTTCCCTATAGAAGATCCTGTGCCAAGTAAAGGGTATTGATGATCCTGTACACAAATTAGAGCTAATGGAAGATTCARTCATCTCCTCATAGCTTCTACACAATGTAAGGGAGGCAAAATGGTAAACTTCCCTCACTGGCTGACTAAACCTGTCTGTACAGTTCCCAAGCACAGACACCCAACCTTTGCCCTTTTCACTTAAAAGTCCTCCTGCTGTCAGAATTGCAAATTGCAGCTGATCTACATAACAGAGAACCAGAACATTAAGAAACTAGAAGGGTTGCTCTGGACTGGGAAAAATACACTTGAGGTGATAAAACATCCCMAGGAGTGCTGTGTACATTCTGTTCAGGAGTCAGACCCTCAGGATTTACCAGTAAATGCCACAAAGAAAGATTTTTCGACTAAAGCTGACACAGCAGTGAGCTCTCCTGTGGGAAGCAGGTGTGAATGGAGAGATCAGCTACAGACTGAGCTTGAACTGGCAGCAGCACAGAGCAGCACAACACAGAGAGGATGCTATCAGGGATCTAAGGCAGCAAAACAGCTGTCACAACAAACTACCTACCTCCAATACTATTAGAGGAAATTTTATTAGTACAAACATATTCCAAATTTGTAGTAGGATTTGTAGCATTATGTACTAGGACAGGGACACCAATTTGCCTCCATTTTTGGTATTTCTAGTATTAGGTGTGTTTTTTATACCATTCAGTCAGTATGACTGACTTACCCTGTATTACAAGGGGACAATTTCCCAAGAAACTGATCCTACTTTCCTCAGTCAAATCTTTGCTGTATGAGTAGGTTTTTTCTTCACCTTTAAAGACTGTTGTTTGAACTATTTTCAACCTACTCCACAAAAGCTAGGTAACAAGCCTGTGTCTTCAGTGCAACTCATAATAATTTTTCTTGATGTTTAGCCACTCTCCTCAAACTGCATGACCAAGCAGTTTATCAAACTGAAAAATTCCACTTTAGCATTGGAAAAATAATGATACCAACATGAAAACAGTTAGCAGCTCTGCAGCATCCCCTTTACTTTATCTTGTAAATCAGCTTCTGCTAACAAGTCCTCAACAATATTAACCAACAGGCTCCTATCCTACAGGAGTGTTGTCTAAATTCAAGAGTTATGACACAAGTTATCACTTATTCTTACACCAAAAATATGGAAAAGCACGAAAAGAAATATGGACAAAGACAAGAAAGCAACACAACCTACACTGTGATAGGGGCAAAAGCCTGTCCTTTTCTTTATGCTCATTCCTGACAAGTAGTTAATGCACAAATACTTGATTCATGCAGTACAAGAATTAGACAAGAAAAGAAAAAAGACAAGACAAACTGAATGCTAGTTTGGCTGACAGGAGTTGTGTTTTAATTTTACCCATTAGACAACTACTGCCAAATTAAGCAAACACGGTGCCTTTACTGTATCATGGATGCTGTTGTACTRTAGGAGTCAAACAGCACAACATCTTCTCACTTATTTTCTCTCCCATTTCCCTCCCCCCTRAGCAGTGTATCATATTTAAAGGATAACAAATCCCCTAGCCTGTGCATTAAAGCAGTGCCTTATCAGACCCAAGGATACCCTGGAATATTACAGTAATCATCATACCTTCATTCTTTGCAATTGTTCTCTATTGAATGCATGCTGTTTTTGTAGGGACTGATATTTTATTTTCACACTGATCAGCTGTCGTTCCATTTCTGCCCTACGGTCCTCCACCTACAGAACATTGTGAACAATTATTACTGTGAAATTACAACACTTGTTCTCACTTGGATGATGAGTTTGTTAAGGACATGTTGCTTAGCAATTGATGTTCAGTCTGCAAATAGTGCTTTTCCAGCACAGTACTTGAATATACAGGCTACTGTCATTCCTCCAGTGATAGATGTGAATGGACAGTGCTCCGGTGCCGATCAGTGAAATGAAACAGAGGTTTTTTTTGTTCTTTTGATCTAAAAACAAAGTAACATTTCATATGCTTCAATGTTGCTGTACAATACTTATGCTCACTGGCAACAGAATGTRAACAGTTTCCCAACTTGACCAATGCCCTGGATGTTGTCATGAAGCATCCAGGGAATGCCTCTCTATGCATTTAACAGCAGTTGAACTCTTACTCAAAAACTAATTAAAAAACCCTCCCAAAGGCTCAAACACCCTGACATTTTTCAGTAAGTTTGTAAGACAGCTTTCAACAGCATCTTTTAGTATTTCACACACTGTCTTATGCATTAAAGAAAGTTTTGTCAGCTGAACAAAACTATATATGAGTCAAGAGCTGCAGACAGAATTATAATGAACTCTCAGTCACAACTTTTGACTTAGTGAGATAATTTAAAGTGATTCCATTACATTTACCAACTCTTTATCCTCAGAGAGAGCATAAAATGATACTCCACATGTCAGATCAACACTGAAGTCATATTTGAGGATTAGAAATATCTGAACCTGATCTGGCCAGCATGTAACTCATATTTTTGATACAATATAAGAAAGAAAACTGAAAACACTTCTGGCCTGTGTACRTTCTCAGGCATCTGTGGCATAATTGTACCTCAGCAAAGAGAGAATTGCCTTTACTCGTAGGGTCCAAAGATTGTTGCACTGCRTGATCCAGCTGAAGCCGAAGCTCCTGATTAGCCTCACGAGCTTTCTAGATTAAAGCAAAGAGGATATTGGTCATTTAAGCATCTGATGTACAGCACACACAAATATAATCAGATAGCTTTAACTCWTCTTCATTTCCTATACTTGAACAGAGATAATATTGTACTGAAGTACTTTACATACAGTTCTAGTAACTAAGAGACAAATTAATTTCATTTCACTAAAACACTTAATATTGCACTTGTTCTTCAGGACAAGAGCACAACAAAAAACCTTTAAGCCTTAAGTCTTTGACATGTCAACTGAAATCACAGCATTCAGACCACTCTGYTGTGTTGATCAGTCACAAATACTCTACTCCCCAGTACAAGATTTTCCAARGCATTCAGTACAAATTTGAAATAAAAATGAGAATTCTGCCAGTGACCTGTGAGAAGGTCCCCAAAAGGCAGAACARTGCCATGCAAAGGCTCTCCTTTCACAGCTGCCACAAAACAATGCCAATAGAGAGCATTAAACACCAAACATGATCAACCATTATCCTGCTCTTTCTTTCCCCTCTCTCCTCCCAGCTCCTCAAAACTCCTATTCCACCAAGAAGCTGGCAACACARCTTGTGCAATTCAGGGATTATCTACCATTATCAAATAAAATTAGGAGAATACCTCTAATGCATTAGAGTAAAAAACAACTTCTTTTTCCCTCTCTTCTTTTTCTCCCTGCAGCCGCTCCACCTGGTTCCGTAAATTACTGTTCATGAGTTCTAACTGCTCTTTACTGCACTTCAGCTCATTYAGCTTTTCTTCATCATTGGCCTAAACAAACAAAAAATAAGCAGGAAATAAGAAGTACTTAAAGCAATTGAAAGACAAGCAGGCCCAAGTAAACCAAACACATTTGTTAGTAGTAATTAATTTTARTATAAAATACAATCTTGAAGAAGAGAAGGTATTAAAGTCTAGCTATAAGGTTGTTATTTTTTGCTATGTACACTGAATAAAAATCAATCCTAACTACAGACAGCACCTCAAAATGAAATGAGCAAAAGGGCAGAATTTCATCTTCAATGAGGCTACATTCTAATGATTCAGTGCTACTCACACACCTTCTCATTCTGCAGTTCAGTGAGCTCTAGCTGAAGGTTGAGCATTTCTGAAGACATGGTTTCATGCACACGCTCAGACATCATATGCAGTTCTTCTGATTTGGCAGCAATTATTTCTTTCTGATGGTCCACTTTGTGTCTCAGCTGTTTCTCTGAGAGTCGGGTTTCATCTAGTTCTGCTTTCAGGTTCTCCAACTTAAAAACAGTTGACAACTAAGTAGTATCACTTCATAGCAAATCCTTGAAAAGCACAAYACTTCTAACTGTTCCAATTACAGAAAACATCTTAGAAACACAGGAGTAAGCTTTTAAAAATAAGCATTGTAGTTTAATGTAATTCACAAATAAGTACACAGATGCTCTTTAAAAACCATCCAATCAAGCTCCTACACATGGTAACTATTTTTTTTGGCAGTTAAGAGTGCAATTATAATTTAAACATATAATACCTAAAATGGTATTAAAAATCTATCTTRGCTACATATTAGTTTCCAAACCTTGTTTTTAAGGTCACTGATTTCTTGTCCATAGGCTCTTTCAAGCTGTTCTTTCTGTTTATCCAGTTGCACGTTTTGCTGCTGCTTAAGGGAATCACACTCAAAATTCAAGCTTTCCAACATTCGATTCTTGAGCTCAATTTCTCTCTGAAGAGTGTACTTYTCCTGTTCAAATTTCTGAAAGAAAKAACACACTAATGAATCTAGATGTAATCGTACATTGTCCCCTAAGCATTTGTGAAAAAGCACAGGCTCAGAACCAGGATGCTTGTAGCTCGTTCAATCTTTTGTTGGGAGTGCCAATTAGAGAGATGTAATATCCATGTTTTTTAAAAAAAACCCCAACAAACTCCTGTAAAACGTTACGATTTATAAATGTTATGATTATAACTTGATTGCACAATACCCTCTTCTTCATGGAAACTCTGTATTTCTTTGCACCCAATATGAAGGGTGGGGGCATCTTTTCTGCAAGTGTCACAAATTTAGCCAGAGTTTATGTGCCCTTTCCACCACCACAGAACCCAATTATGTTAAAAATCGCTACAGTCCATCAAGCAGAACAGCTGAGCTCAATGGTTTTTTTAAGACAGCTAAATTGTCTGTTCTGTAATAAATCACATCAACCCTTCCAGACTGAAGAATCATTTTTTAAACAGCTTCCATCTRTGCTTGATTAAATGTTTGCTAATTACAAAGGGCAGCTTCATTTTACTCTTCCATTCAGGCAGCAATTAAAGAAAATAAAGACAACAACAAAAAAAAAAGTCTTGAAAACAAAAGAGGTAATAAGGAAGCCAAATTAAATATGTAGGGATCTTTTCCTTTTCAAAATTACATAACTCTTGAGACACAAAGCAGAATTAAATTTAAAAAAAACCAAAAGCTGTCAGGTATCAAACTGACCTCTGTGGCCTAGACACAGCTTATCAAGGCTTAGCTCCCAAATACCCAGGGCAGGAGCTTTCACAAAAGGATATAGATTGTGCACAGGACAGGTGTGGGAGTGCACTGCTGGCCAGAGCCAAGAMCAACAAAATTCTAGCAGAATTTGCACTCTTGTACAGAAGAGKACACAGAGCTTTCTGAAAGGATTTTGTGCCTGCTGATTGAACTCACACTTGTGTTCACAGTAACTGCTTTGGCTCCCAGATTGCAAAGAGAGGAGTCAAAGATTCAAAAGCTCCAAAGAATCTGTTGGGCAAGCACAGTTCCCACTCAAGATGTTACTCTACTGCATGAAAGCACACAATTGCTTCCCTCCAGCCCTGGAATCTAAGTTCCCAATTGATCTGGTTCACACAGGCCCCTAACTTGGCTCCAGCCTCTCACACAGGATCACAATCTCTAAGAGCAGCTTGACAGCTCAGTAGCTGCCATCTCTGCTGGTCAGCACAACAGGATGATCCTGCCCTGGYTTCCTTATCACTTGTGCCTTCAGCTGCCTCACACAAAGCTTACTGATGGTGAACTGACCAGAATAMAACATTCTGTTCATTCAGAATAGCAGAGGGTGCTGCAACCCTCCAGCTGCTACAAAATAAWTATTTTAGCTCTATCCCCAGAGAAGAGATGGGTGCACAACCAGAAACAGACTAAATTAAGATAAACAATTTATCTGAAACATGGGCTAGCTGAATACAAAAAAGAAAATTGAAGTCCTTCTGAAGTGGAAAATATCTTCCTAATTGTAATTTTCCTGAACAATTCCTAAGAAGAAAACTGGCTAACTAAGTAACACTTCTACAATTCACTATACTACTCTTTTTTTCTACTGCAAAGAAATGTGCTAATAAGTTCAGAACCCTTGGGTATTTGGAAAATTTGAAAACTTCACTACAGAAGAAATCAATTTTACAGTCTTGCTGCTAGCATTCTTCTCACAGCTTTTAAGTGATATAAAGCTGACTGGGCGAGCATACACGAATGAATTGCTAAACACATGCTCTGAAGCAAATTTACTTTAGCATTTAGCATTCATTTTACATTAAAGGCAATTARTCCTACATGATACTGAACACTTGATGCATAATTAGCTACAAAACCCTGTCCTAGTTAGACACAATTATGCTCAATGTCTTAAAGKAGAGAAAAGAGCCCTCTCTACAACTACTTAGAGGTTTATTAAAATTAATCTAGATGCTGGAAGGCATTTAAAACACCTATACCTATMAGAAAATACTTAAAATAAAATAAGGTTCTTGTTTTGAATGTTGAGTAAAAAAGGCAATCATCACCTCAGTTTTCTCAGTCAATTCACGGCGTGTTTGATCCAACTGATTTTGAACYTCACTTTGGGACTCCAGCAAATGCAAACCATACTGTGCTGCCTTTCTTCGCTCATTCTCKGCTTCCTTGAGTTGCTGCTTAAGACTTAAAATGGTCTCTGTCTCTGCCTCTGCCTCCATTTTCTTCCTTTTTTTTATTAAACACTGCAARCACAAAATAATTAAAAAGATATTGCAGTAAATTACAGTAGTTATGTAAAAGAAGTTATTGGATTTATACTYACAGCACAGAATGATATATTTTTGCACTAATAGAAGACACACACACAAAGATAGASAGCTCACAAACAGTCCTGTGAACAGTAAAATAACAGCTATTTCTTCATAAAACGTGATTAGTGCCTCATTCTTGATTATGTCCAGCATGCAGCAAAAGCACTCCTGTGTACCCAGCCTGGTTTCTCTGTTCATCACAACCAGAGTTAATCTAGGACAGAGCTCTCTTGCCAAAGTACAAGAGAAGGCAATTAAATACCTTAGAAAAGCACTGCTATGCACATGGCTGATACTATTCYCTTTGTATTAGAAACCAAGCCACACTAAGTAGCACTTCTTGTGTACACAAATAACACTTAAGATGGGTGTAGGCAGCTGCATTAGCAGGACAGTTACTCCTAATAACATTATGTGGGATATAGACGCAGATAAAGATAGTTGAAGGGAAGATTCAAAAATAGAAACCCTGCTAAAATACACAAAATTTAACACAGCGCTTTGCATTTAAGTGTTTAATGGAGTCTACTGATTTTTACTTCAAAATTTTGTTGCTGCAAGCAATCTATTTGTAAATAGTTATCCCCTCGTCACATTTCAGAAAATTCATTCTTTTCTAACTTAAGAGCATAACAGAAGACAGAAGGTGAATTTTGCAAAGAAGTTAGTCAAAGTAAATCCAACAAACCAAATACTTAAAAAAATATCAAGTCAAATTAACACCATAAGCTTGTATGACTGCTTGCTCTCAAATCTGCTAAATCAGCCTGCTGCAAAAAATCCTATTAAAACAGAAAAYGCTAAGCAACTTGGGCTTCTGAACCACATATGCCAAGAGTTTYCTCAGAAAGCAGGAAATAACAGTGACAGACAAACCCCCAAAAAAAGATTCTGCAGTTGATTTTTCAAAGCCAGGGTTCATAACTTCTATATAATTTCAGAATTAAAGTAATTCTGTACTGAAGACCTAACTCCATTTTTTTCCCTCACAGAAGCAATTTATTTGTTGCCATTTCTTACTGGTACATACATCATTCTTATGAATGGTGTAATATCCATCCTTCACTTTCTTTTTGCTA
The DNA here is from genome assembly GCF_030028575.1 of Malurus melanocephalus. Taxonomy (NCBI): domain Eukaryota; kingdom Metazoa; phylum Chordata; class Aves; order Passeriformes; family Maluridae; genus Malurus; species Malurus melanocephalus. Next base: position 278,974 of record NW_026623602.1, read on the forward strand.
ACTTTTATTCAACATGAATAACTACCAGTGGAATTACTCAGTTTCTGCTAACAGAAAAGAATATCACTAAAATGGAAAAGTACATCGTGCCAATACAGTGCCAATTCCTTTCCTAGGCACAAGACAGAAATTATCACATTCTGGTTTTTGCATTTCCTCCTCACTTRTTGCTACCCAGGTTTAACACATACAAAGAGACTTTCTACAGCCAGTCTGAAAATTCAATTTTCACCTCTAATCACTGCAATGCTTGAAATACTAGTTTTGCACTTACACTAAAATAAGTCAGTGAAACAYCAGAATTCTGCATWTCCATAATYAAGAAYCAACAGYWTTATACTAGTGCAAGGATGTGTACMCCATGTACAATTTAATAATGAAGTGTTTAAGGTAAGATGGAGCAATACAAGCATATAGACAACTTCTGGCATGCATTTCTGTAAGTAAAGAGGATGAATGAATCATTGTTCACTTACATAAACAGAATTTTAAAAATAGCTTTATTTTATTTCCTGATCAGAAAAGGGTATAGAGGTAACATAGACATTTTTAATAATGAATGAATTATGTGTTTAACTCACCTCCAGAAGCCCATTGAAGTATTTCTTGACCTTATTCTTGTACTCCACCTTTAAAAGAAAAAAAAAGAGCAACAGTTGTCTAGTCCGGATGAGTCTAAGCTGCAGTCACAGCACAGCTCTCCAGAGCAGTCCCTTTTCAGAACAGGCTTAACCCTGCTGGTTGTCTCATGAACATGCAGATCACAAGCTAAAGCCCCATGTAAATGCAAATCTTATTCAAATCTCAGGCAGCTGTCAGACAGTTTAGAAACAGTCAGATCAGGCAATGCTGCCAAAGGAYGGATGCTCTGGAACTGGCCTCTGGGGCAAAGAAGCAGGCTACACCTTCTTCTGGTACACCTGTAATTTTTAAGGGTTGTTTGGCAATTTTGTCCCACTCCCTCCTATTTCTACAATCTGACATTTCTCCTCCAGTTTCACAYACAAGAACTTTTGAGCTCTTAATATATCATTTACTAGTCAATATTAAAAAAAAACTGATGGGATTTTAAAATTTTTTCAGTTGAAGTAGGTTAGAAAAGAGAAATAGCTTTCCTATTCACACATTTCTTGCTGACCATTAGGGAAAAGAGCAAGTATGCCTTTTGGAGCAATTTAATACTATACATGAGGCTAAGTAAATTGCTCTGAAAAAAAATGTTTTAAAATGAATTAAATGGGTAGCAAGGTGAGTAGACAAGAGAAGGAAATATCAGAAATCAATCTTCATTTAGCCTACTGATTTACAAGAGAGTTACTGGTTTTTGACTGTGTATCTTCAAATATTTTATGACTAATTCTATGCTGAGAGCTGCAGACCTCGATTATTCAATGATTCAAGTACTTCTTAACAAAAGTGATAGGGTAAGAGATAAAAGGCACTCTCCTGGCAGGCAAACTTTCTTCTCCCACTCTAGCTCAGTCCTGCTGGTTTAATTTCCATTCCCCAGGGCCACATGTAACAGCTGTCTGTGTTCTGATCTGATCCTATCAGCAGCACCTTTACAGTTTTCTGATCAGGAACACAATTCCCAGGATAGTTTCTCTCCCTTAACCCAGTTAATACCCCGACAATTCCAGCCAGTTACTTACACAGAACCATTTCTTCGCCCACCACGTTGCACACTCAGGCTGAAAGATGTTCAGGGCCGCTCACCTTCCGCAAACACATTCTTAGGTGGGTCAATACTACAGAGAACATTTAAATAGCACACTGCAGCCTCATGGTTCAGACCCTCGAGAGGCAGGGCAGGCTCTGGCAGCACTGTGTGGAACCATTCCCTGTCACCGCTGTCCCCTCCCTACGGGCCCGACCCGCCGCACACCGGGCCGGTCCCCAGGCCTGACCGCCCACCCCCGCTACGGCCCAAACGGGCCCTGAGGGCGGCGGGACAGCGGGGCTGCAAACGGCCCCACCCGAGCAGGGAACAACGGCCGGCAGCCACAGAGAGCAAACTCCTCTCGCGTCTTTCTCCTGCTCGCTGCTCGCCCCTCCTGGCTCCCCGCTCGCCCCTCCTGGCCCTCCACCCTCTGTCCTGCTCGCCCCTCTCCCCTCCTGTCCCACCATCCCCTGTCCCGCTCGCCGCTCTCCCCTCCCGCCCCGCCGCCCTCTGTCCTGCTGTCCCCTCTCCCCTCCTGTCCCACCACCCCGTGTCCTGCTGTCCCCTGTCCCTCCCGTCCCGCCGCCCCATCCCCGCACCGGCCGCTGCCTCCGTTCAAACTCGGCTCCGCGGCACCGCCCAAGTCTCGCGAGATCCGCTCCTCCCGCGCTCCGCCTCCCGCGCAGGGCGGTACCGTGAGGGTCCCCGTGAGGGCGGGCTGTGCTCGCCGCTTCAGAGTGCTCGCGGTGACGCTGTTTCAGGGCTCATCTCGGATCGTGGCCGCCTCCTTCATTGGTGTTAAGTGCCACAGCGTTGTCCCGACCGTGGGCGCCCAGTTCGCACACCAAGGAGAGCGGTTTCTGTGTTTGATTCCAGTTTGTGCGAAGT
>NW_026623602.1:282074-299081 GCF_030028575.1 Malurus melanocephalus
CAGGAGCGGTTTGGGGTTGGCCGTGGAACGCTGCAGGTGCTGCTGTCCCTGCCCGAGTGTGGGCTCTGCCTCAYGCCCGCTTCCCTCACGAGGAGCTCCCGTCCCACAGCGCTGCCCGGCTGCCTGGATCTGAGGAAATGTCACCKCCTGCTTTCCCAGCCCAGCCTTTCCTCAGCTTCGGTAGAGCTTTACCTTCCAAGCTACACAGCGAAATAAGTGCTTGTAGCTCAGCTGTCAATAACTTTCTAACCTCCCATTTTTCTCTCCAGCTTGGTCCAGTTTCTACTCATCCTCACTTGCTGTACCAGGGAGGGTTCCCAATGAGGGATTTTATAATGCTAAATCATCACAGATTTCCTAAGTGAAGAGCTGAGTGATAGCCACAAAGAAGAGCAAAATCCATTAGCAGGATTGTTTCATCATGGTTGTTTGAGAGTCCAAGCACAGGTGTCTACCTTTTTTTGCCCCAAAAGAAAACCTCAATAATTTTTATCTTTTAAGTAGTGGTTATTTTTTTAATCTGTTCTGCAAGATTCATATATTTTTGTGCTTATTATTCTACCTGATGTGACATCGGTAACAAAAGCCTCTCCACAGAAACATCTGATAGCAAATTCTGCCTTTAAGGAAACATGCTTCCAGTAATGCAAGGTTAAATTCAACCACAGGCTGTAAGTAGATACAAGGATAACAATCCTATTTGGAGCAACTAGGACAGAAATAGATGTCTTAAGAAAAAAGGCACATGGAAAATAAACACCTAGTCTAAAATTTGATGGGGGGAGCCAATAAAACACTGCTACAACAATCGAAATGAAGGTAGCTCTATACTTCTATCAAAATGGGAATCTAGCTTTTGGCAATAGAAATGGGATTAAAAATTAAATACAGAATGGTCTAGACAGTCAAGAATACCAAGTTGATTAAAGCAAGGACAGGAAACGAGACAATCCTGTTCTAATCCTGATTCTGCTGCATTCACTGTGTGATTAACCACTCCAAATACCCACAGCTAACCCCCCTTGTTTTAAAATAAGGRTAACAGTGACTTAATTAACAAATCCTTGTAACTCCTCTGACAGTGAGTGAGCACATCTTGGAAAAAAAATAGACTACATTGTAAATGCTAAGTATGAACATGGTTACTCCTTGTAGCCTGCTAAATTCTAAAAGAGTTAAAATAGCTGCTGCTTTCCCCTCTTTGGTTCTACTGTCATCTATGATAGCTGATGTTTAATATATGGAATATTTTAGCAAATTCCATAATATTTTGTTCTGCTTAGAATTTCCATTTAAGCCTTGAAACATAGTTTTAAGGAGCTTGGATGCAAAGTAACGAATTCATTATTTACAATATTCCATTATCTTCAGACCTGTTCTCTTCCCCCTGCTGAACTGGCAACCATTAGGACAGTTTTACAGACCATATCTACAACTTGTGAATAGAAACCACATGCATGGGTTGCTGACAAGCTGTTAGCAATTTGTCAAGTGGAGTGACCATCTTGTCAGAATGCTGCAGGATCATTCCCTGGTGTTATAAAATCTAACATTTACCAGGAATCCTTAGCTCTGAAGCTGAATTTCACTTTAAGAGGCTGTAAGAAGAACACAGAATGACAAGGTCATTATGTCCATTGATGATGGTAAATATGGCTTTATGGAAATAAATATTTTTATTCCGCTTATCTGTGAGAAGACTGTCACTTTTCATGTTTCTTTTCAGCTTAGGTTATATTTACCCCTAGCTTGCTACTGTAACTATAAATTTACACTTAGGGACTTTTCTCCTGCTTCTGACCTCAACAACAACCATTGCCCTACAGAGTCTACAAATCCAGTAGCTACTGAAGCATAGATGTTTCCTAAGTGTGTAGTTTATACACATTTGTTTATTGACATTTTGTATAACCAAACTTAATTAACTCTGCATTGCTGACCCTGTATAAAATCGAAATCCATGTTTTGTGAGTCTTATCTRCCAGCAGGCAAGAATTCCACAGAAGTAAGGGATTAATTGCTTCAAGTAAATGTGTTGGTGGGGTTTTTTTTTCCTCTGAGAGGGAGGTTTGTTGCTTTGATCCGTGTAAAAACCAGTGAGTTAAAAAAGCCCTCTTGGTCTTTCCCTGCTAATTGCTCAGGGTAACATATGAGCTGACAAATGTTGTACTAACTCTGCTTAAGATCCCAAATGCTACATGGAACAAGCGAGTTGCAGCAGTCTGTTGAGAAGTAGTGATTACCACACGTCACTTTGGCACAACTGACCCACGGTTCACCATAATAAAAACTTATTGGAGTGTTAGATTCTGGTTGGTTTGTTTGTTTGTTTATTAGGGATTTTTTTTTTTGCATGTTCTTGCTCTTCCTTTTTTAAGAACACTTAGAGCTGTACAACTTAAAGCCACTTTATTTGCAGCTTCATAAAAATCCAGGTTTAACGCTATATTTTGCAGTAGGTAAGTATGAAGCTGTTCCCTTTTTTTTTTTGAGATGGGACACTTTCACCTTCCATTAAACAGAAGCCAGAAGATTGTATGTTTTGATTTATTACCAAGAATACAGGGAGCAATAGTACCAACACCTGAGTTGTTCTGCAGGGAASTCGAGTAGCTCAGTAATTACAGCAACAGATTGAGGGCCAGTARCTGTTTCTAATCCTCTCTGAACTATTAGACACTGACCTCATCCAAATCACTCCATCTYACTATTTCAGTCATCACAGCAAAATATATCTTTACTTAGCATTTTCCTTACCAATCTAACCTTAAATAGCCTTCTGTGATTGCATGTGATCGCTGCAAAATCTATCAAGTAGGTGTGAGAGTCTTTGAAATACGAACTCTCAGGTTTGCAACTCCCTTATTTAACCTTTCCATTACTTTTGTTTAGACTGGTCACATTTTTTTACTGYTTGCYTGAATAGGACAGGAGCCTCCCAATRAGCTTCCTGGATTTATATAGTCGAGGAGCCCAGTTATGAAAATATAGTTTCTTCAGTATACAATATACTCTTGAAAGAAAAGGTAAAATTTGATGCATCTTTCATATTTTCCAAATATCCATGGTTAAAATCACAACTGCAAGATTTTGCTAAAAACAGTAAAGTAAGAGTGCAAGTTTTATTATAACTTCAGAGATTTTTTTTTTTGTTTGCTTATACCTGGTAACTCAGGCAATGAGTCAATCTGAGAACAAGGTTGCCAAATCCACGTGTAATAGGACCTGGAGTGTATGGTGACTCAAAGTCATTTTAACTTTTTTTTTTCTTTTAGCAATATCTCAAAAAGTCATTCGGATTTTATAGCCACTGTGCATGCATCATTACGGCTCTGTAACTTATTGGTGGGTCAGAAACCTGACTGCTTTTCCCCCTGAGTTCTGGATTTACTTAGTTGACACGAATCTACATTGAATTTATTGGACTGATATATAGAAAATTCAGTATTTAAATGCCACTCTCCTCTTGGGTAACAGCATCGAGTACTTAAAAGTCACATTTTGTGACCTAAAAATACACATAAAGACACCATCATCAACACTTCTAATTGTACAACCATGAAATTCAACAGCCAGTTGCTATTCTCTGAATCACCTTAGAAATGTTTGTAGTTTATGCTCTGTTTTTCAGATGCTCGCTGCTAGCAGAGCTCCCTGATGCAGTCAGTCACACGCGGCTCTCGCTCCCTTTGCCGCAGGTGTTTGTTATCCCAGCCGTGATTCCCCCCAATGCCCAGGCGGTGCGGGCGCTGCCGCGGGTCTCCAGCGCCACCTGGCGGCTTTCCCTCGCCACTGCCGCTCCCGGTGCCGCTCCCGGCCCCGCGCTCGCTGCCCGCGCGGAATCCCCGTCCCGGGAGACGAAGACTGCACCTTTTCCCCCCAAATAAACCATTGGACAGAGTGATTGTCTTTAATTTTAACTAAATTTAATTTCATACAGATCACTAGCAACATTCTGGACCATAACGTTTGTACTGTCACTGTGAATTTCTAATCAAACTGAGTAAAAAGTTTGATCAGCTGTGCCAGCTGGAGGTCATTGGCTTTTTAACCATCAATGGCTTTCACCTGGAGCTTGTTTCAGGCCTGCTATAAAAGAGCGTGACTGSCCCACGTTGTAGTTTAGTGTGTTCTGCAAGCAGTTAGGAGCGATAAGGTAATTAACAAAAAAACCAAACAAAAAAAACCCTTTCTTTTTGGTTAAAATATTTTATGTATGCTTGTGTGAGATGTATTAAGCTATAGGCTTTTTCTTGCTTTAGCTTTTCCTAAAGAGCWTTTTAAAATGTCCAATAGTAGGACTGTATTGGATTTCTTGTTAATCTGTACTCTATCACCCTACTGTTTTTTTTATTTATTGAATCATTTTTAAAATGCTAGTTAGTGTTTTTTATATCTTTGATATTTATAACAATAAAGAAGAATAAAAAGAAAAATTATGGATGATAATTTAAAAAAAGCTATATTTCAATGCAACCATGTCTGGCAGCTGAATAAGTATGTTTTCTTTCTGAGGTCAGCTTTTAYTAATAGATAGTGTTATGAAATGTTCAAGTTAAGACTAGTGATCTGTCTTGTATTATTTATAACATTGTTTTTATTCATAATGGGCAATCATATTCATAGCTGAATTTAGATGCTTTCGAAATAGTCTTACATAGGAATGTATGAAAAGTCATCAGTTATGTCTTTACTGGTTGAGGTCTGTTGCTCTACAGAAATGAAAATATTAAACTGTGGTATACTTGGTTGGAGTTTTTGCAATATTACTTTTTTATTGAGTATATTTGCCCTATGTTGTAGTAAGAAAGAGTAATGAATTGAGTTATAGAAGTTTAGCTTTGTTTCTGTTCTGAGCTTTCAACTTTTAAGACTGCTTTTAACAACACTTTTTTTATATTATCAAGACTTTTGATTTTTACATTTAATCCAACCTGTGTTCTATTCCTTCTCTCTTTAAAGTGTTGAACTCAAACACTTTATTAGATAATATCAGTAGTTGCTTTCTTACTCTTAAGGGAGCTTGGCTGATACTGTATGGGGCTAAGCAGTCCTGTTCCAAGTGTAAAATGACCTGATATCACATGAATTAAATAGAAATTGATGTTTCAGAAATTAACCAAATGAACAGTGTTTGATAGSTTGTTATATAAAGAAATAGCAGATTGAAGGTTTGTAGACTTTGAGGAGCTTCCAGTCCTTTAGGCMCTAGTTTTATCTTCAGCTGCCTGCTAGTCTGCAAATGCAGCATCACCCACAGCCATGGACTGATTCATTCTGGGACTCATGGGCTAAAAAAATATTTGATCTGTTAAGTTTTGCCAGCAAACAGATAGATTTTTTTTTTTTCCAAAGCTTCTGGAAAATATTTGTAAAAAACCAAACCAAACAGCCCCCAACCTTTTGTGGTGGTTTGGATATTTTTTTCCTTAGTGTAATTGTTTTCCCCTTATACTTAGCTTTGAATGTAAAATGAAAAATAAAAGTAATGAAGTGAACATGATTGAGTAAAATAGGGCAATTTTGAAAGATGAAACAGAAGGGTCTAATCACTTAAATATGTTCTTTGTTCTTTCTATTTGCTTAGCCTGGTAAAATATTCTGACATTGAGAATCCTAGTTTTATTTTCTATGTAATTATACTAATTAATAGCTTTACTGGCAGATCAACAGCTTAGAGCCTAGTTTTAATTCTAAACATAATTGCCTTTTATTGCATTGTTAAATATTCATGCTGTATCTCAAAATATAAAACTTGAGTGCAAGATCTCACAAAATGCCTCAGTGAAGGTGGCCTGGAACCATATTTACTGCTTTGTGTCTATGATTTTAATATTCTTAATAATATAATTGATCTGTTTCCATAGATAAATTGTGCTACTGAAGGCCCTAAAATGAAAAAAGCTTCTCAGCCATGGAATTTACCATGGCATTTGGTGTGAAGCAGTGTGTCAACCTTTGCAAAGCCTTACTTTAGCCAAACTTAGCCTAGATAATCTACTCAGGCTTAGGTGGATTCACCTGAGGTTTATTAGATTTAAAAGTACCTCTAGAGCAAATCATTATCACTTTATACCTACCCTGCTAAAACATTAAGTTACATATTTGTTCTTGCACGAGTCTTAACTTGGGCAATGTTTGATCGAATTCAAACAGGTATTTTTGAGTAAATTCCTATAGGAAATCTCAACAGCAATGGCTCATAAATGTGTCCTTAAAGAAGAAATGTAAATGGTTCTGAGCACTGAAACASTCTTCTTAAAATATTGCTTCTAGGGATTAACTCCGAGTTAGCAAAGCTGTGAAACAGCCACGTTGTTCAGCACTCAGGGCCGGTTTTTGGGGGACTGAGTCTGCCCCATTATAGAATGGCTGAAGATTAGTTTCTGGGATGCTACTTTGTAATTAGTTCAGTGGGAAGGGAAGCTGTACTTCTGCTTGTTAGATGCTCAAAAATTATGAGGAAGGTRAAAGAGTATCTCGAACATAAATAGACGCAACAGAAAAATGAAGTGGGGATTGAGTGATTTGCTTGGGTTCTTCCATACCCCTTATAAATGCCAGTGTACTCTGGGTAGCTGGSAAACAATACTAACAAAAGGTTGATTTCAACGTGATTTCCTCATTTTTTACAGCTTTTGAAATATTTGCTTATTGCTTTTGCTATCTGYTCATCTTGGGTAGTACTAAATTAAAAATACATATTTATGTATTTTGAAACTACTTGCTAAACTTCTTAATAGTCTTGGTAAACMCCACAAATGTGGTAACAGTCCTGTGACAGTCATTTGCAGTCTCTCCCACATGGTCAAAATAGAGCCCTGAAGGTGCCTTTTTGAGTGTAACTAAGCAGCACAGTGAAAAGCTTTTGGCTATTTGATCTTCAGCAACAGTTAGTATTCCCATACAAAATAGGCATCTAAACCCTGAACTATAAATTAGGGTGTTTATGCATGTCTTTGCTATGATTGACAATAAACAGTTATTTAATAATGAGAACATAGTTGACTTCTGTTAGGCATTTGAGGTTAAATGCTTTTTATTTAATTGTTAACAGATTTTTTCACACTGATTATATCAAAGAATAGCAATATTAAGATTACAATAAGCCTCTCTTTTTCCTGTGGTATACAGAATGTCTTTGTAGTGTCTCAGGATCTGTTTTAAATTGTGTGTGCTGATTTGAGCAGCTGSGATCTGGCTTTGGTTTTAATTATTATGTTTAGATGAGTAATAGGGCTTTAGAAATACTTGTGAAAATGGCAATTTAAACCACGTCACTGATGTAATTAAAGAATCCCTGGATGACACTGTCTTTGAGTGAAAAGATCAGATTGTCTTTGATACTGTGATAAAGGTTGGCAATTACTGGTCTTGASTTCTCGTAGACATAGTTTCACATTAAAAGGGGTTATGAAAATGGCTTATGGGTTGTGGTTACCAACGGCAGACAAGACATTTCAACTGGTAATGTAGAGAGCTGTTTATAAGATCTGATGTGCCCAATGTAGGGCACTTGGTTAAGAAGCAAGAGTATGGGAAATAAAGGGACAGATTACTCTGGAAAGGCTGACTGCTGAGCTGAGCCTTGCCTTTCCACATTTATTTGGAGTAAAATTAGATTACAAATTGTGTTGGACTTCAGTGTTTCATCAAAACTTTTTATTTTATCGTTAACATGGCTTTGTAGCCCTGCTGTTTATGAGACTTGCATTCATAATGCTCRGTTGTAGTTGTTTCTGATATCTTGGTATTTGTTGTATTTGGGAAAATATCAAAATAAGCTGTATTTATGATGGGTTTGTGCTTTGCCTTTGGATCCTATTTCATTGTATTTTATTATTCAAGGTTGAATGGGSCAAGACTGTTCTGCCTGTGTAATTCTGTGCTACTCAGTTTTCAGTAAYTTCAGAGGAAAATTCTTATAATAATTTTTTTCATAGACTATTAATGCAAATGAAGTTAAATCTTGTTTCTTTWCAAAAAGAAATGTGTAAAAAAACCTGTTAGTTCACAGAAAAGACTTGCCCTCTGAAGTTTTATTGCAATTTAAATGCTGCTGAACCAGATGAAATATGAAGGAATTATTGGATGAGCTGTTTTTTGCTCAACAGAGAATTATCTATCCTAGATGGTGAGACAGTTGTGCTTTCCCCAAATAAGTGAAGTTCAGCATGGTTTGGACCTCAAGTTGAAGGCTATGGTTGTTGTCCTTTTGCTATGAAAATGTTGTACTGTCCTGTTATCGAAATGTGGCAGGGTGGATCAGAGCTSATATTGTTTCTTTTCTTGTATTAGTTTAATTGCAAATTTAATTTTAGTCAGCTTTTACTTGTGCTGCAACTGAGAGGCTTAGTCATTCCTCTTTCCTGTTCCTGCATGGCTCCTTCTGGTTCAACAATATTAGTGAGAAATTTCTGTAGCTCCTCAGTGGAATGATTTCTTTACCACTAAACATAATTAGCACTAATTATGATATGGGGTCGGTTTCTGTGTAACTGTAACAATTCCTTGCTGATTGAATGACTGATTGTGAAGATTGATGTTTTTTTTCTATATCATACGTTTCTAAGATTTGCTTTGTTGATGTGTTTTTTTTTCCACATGTCTAAATGACAATACAATGTAGGTAGTGTTTTTTCAYAGTAAGTAGTTCTATACCATATACCAGAAAAGTTTTCTTTTCAGTTTTCTATTTAAATGGTGTTTTAATTGAATTCAGACTTCAACAAAAGCACGTCAAAGCTTTTTTGAGTTGTGATATGTAAATATTTTATGTGAACAGCATAATGCATTGTTTCATATTCAGAGTTTACATGAGTAATCAGGCAATAATTTATCTGCCATTGACTTATTCCAAAACATCTTCACAGATTAATCTGATCTTTCTGATTGTCTTAGAGTTGCAAGTGTACATGGAAAAGAGGAGGGAGAAAAAGTACATCTTGAATAACACAAACAATTGCTGCTTTTTATTATCTTACTAAATAGAATTGCATAGTGAAGCTGACTTTGATAGAAAGCAAAGAACTTCTGTTGCTTTGAGGTCTCATCAGTGATGTAAGGTATTTTTTAGTTGCRTAATTAATTAAAAGGCAAGGTTATTAAAACCAAAGGTGTAAAACTTTAATCTTTACAAGCACTAAGCTGGGCCAACTCTTGTGAATTTAAGCTCTAGCTGACTTTTTTTAGATGTTTGCTTGATCCTAAAATGTTTCATGAAGTATCATAGTTTTCTGACAAAATTTATACAGAAACTGGTTTTAATCAAGAATTAAGGCTATTCCTAAAAGCTACTATTGTGCAAAAAAGTAGTGAGTACTTCTGATTGATGTCATGGTTTTATTGAAATGTAGGGGTACTTGCAAAAAGGCATATTTGTATCAGGTATCAACAGCTGCTGCATGTAGGAACTTAAGTCTTCACTGCTGCCTTGGGTTTCATTGGTAGTGAATACTGTGCTGTGCAGCACTTTGAAAGCAAAAACTAATTAAACCCTKATGTAAAAGAAGAGTCATCAATTGCCAGGTTTAGGGGAAGAGATGATTCATTTGGCTGCTTCCAGTGCCCAGCCTGGAAGCTGCTCATCAAAAAACTCCCATCACTTCTGGGGGGGAAGAGTGTGCAAGGCATGTAATTAGTTACAGCAGACATTCATTACCTAATGTCTTCTGCTGGGGCTGGTTTTTTACACACTTAGCAGATTTTAACATTAGGATTTTAACTCTTAAGGCATAGATTCTGTACAGTTGACAAGATGTGTTTGCTTGAGCAATTCATTCTCAAGACATTGTTATCTTGGAGTATTGTAATCCATTATCTGMTTAGATGCTATTCTCTACTCTTTCAGCTTTGACTACAAAACTTTCAAAACCTGCATTTGAGAATAAAAGCCCTTTTGAAATCTTATGCATTAGCTATCTGACTCCCTGCTTTGCTGCTCCGATGTACTATTTGAACCATAGTGATACTCAGTAACTGCAAGAAGCTTGAGGCCTGAAGAAACAAACACTTGTTAAAAGTTCTTTATACTTAAATTTCTAACAGAAGGATTCAGTATAGGGATTTGTTTATTGTTTCAGATATTTTTGTATTAGATATTGAACTATAGCTCCCTGTTTTTGCTATAATTCTAGGAGATGGGCAGACTAATCTGTGCTTTCTGAATTTAACCATATCACTATATGTGATCCTATATGAATGCTAAATGAAATCCTTTTTGTCTTATGCTTACTCTTAATTCAGTGTACTCCTATGGTTTCCGGGCTAATGCTGATTAGCTGGACAATGTATGAAAAGTATAATGAAGCTTGAATTTAAATTCACAAATTTTGCAGCACAAAATATGCAAGTCTAATAGAAGATGATCTGTAAATATTGTACTGTGCATATGAAATTAACACAGATTTTAGGTCTAGTTCCATATATTAGAAACCTGAAYTAGAAAAGTTGCTCTGCTTAGCGCTGCTTTGAATTGTGGGAGATGATGCCTCTGGAAATACAGTGATCAGGTTTCAGTTCTGCTGAGCATTGCTTTATTCCCTGTAGTGAGGGAATAGGATGGGCCTATATTTTCACAAAGTTGGTGTTGGATGTGTTATTCTTATTTGTGTCTTCCTGAATTCCTTAAATATTGTACACCACCTATGAGAAAAATAACATAAATTATCTCACTCTTTAGGTCCTACCTTAAATTTCGCAGCTTCCTGATCTTAGATCATTTATATAAGGTAGTTTTTWWTYYTTTTWAAAAAWTTTTGGCAGTTGCTTCCCAGTTTGAGGAAGCAAGCCCAAATTAAGGCTTTTCCTTAGGCAAATTCTTAATGTAATGGGCAGAGCAGGAAGACTGATCCACTGAGTCAGTTGTTTACCACAAGTTTTATTTTATTGGAAAGCACTTGTGCTGACTCTTTATACTYCTCTGTAATGATAGTTACTTTGTTTCTACTTTTCCTTCAGGGGCATAGAATGAACTGTGCTTAAGTTTTGGGTAGGAAACTGGCAAAAGTTTATGTAATTACTCTTTCCAACACAATATGAATTAAAATGAATTGGAGCACMTTGGGTTTAATCTCCTTGGCTGGCATCTTCAAACAAATGAAGTGTTTGAGACAGTTACATGTCGAGCACCTGCCTCTCCTCAGGAGTCCTGAAGATCTCACCCTTTAGTACAGTCACATCCTGATGGAAGTTGGCTGTCAGATAATTCCTTGTTTGCTGATTCTTTTCTTTTTAATTTTTTAAGCCCATTGTAGGCAGCCAATACCCAGCACAAAATGTGTGTTATCTCTTAGAGCTGCCTCCTCCTTTGTCTTTGCATGCAGTCATCTTGTTTCTGGATTTACAGGTGAGTGAAGCAAGTTAAAAATACAACACAGAAAGCAGCTGATGAATTTTAGCTTTACTAGAAACATGGTTTTGTTCATTTTGGGACTAGAAGAAGGACTGAAAAGATACTTAATATTGAAGACTTGTTAGTGAAAGCTATTCTGATTATGAACAATTGGATTATAATGGAGAATGAATGAGAGGAGAAGTTGTATTTAAGTTACCATTGATAATTTGGTGCACTTTTATAGGTACACAAACTTCTGTCTCAGTAGCAGGTCTCAAAATACAGCTGTTGGGAGTAATGAAGATCTATCCCAAATGCCTACAAAATAAAGTATGACTTGCAGTGAGCAGAATACATGTGTGGTCTGGATTAATGTACATGCCAGGCTGGTAAATACTGTSCTAACACTCGTTACAACGTCTGTATTGACAAACCTACTTGTTAATATTTTTAGCAGGTTGTTGCTGTGTGTTTTTCCTCAARCATACTCTGTTACCAGAAGTTAATGGATAGCTGTGGGTTTTGGGTGTGTAATGGTTTGGTTTTTTTTGTTATTATTCTTTTTCTCCTCCCCAGCTGAGGTATTATTTTTGTYAGAAATCTGTGTGTGCTGTGCTTTTCCTTACTTTTATAGCTTGGTGTGAAAAACTGCAGTAAAAGCCTGAATTGAGTATTATGTGATCACATTTCATGGAATACCTCTTTGCTTATCATTTAAATAGATAGATTGCACAAAAATATTGTGCTATGGCACATTTCATTTTCTCAGTAAATGAGGTGCATAAAACTGAAATGGGACTTCTCAGAAAGACCTTTTCCTTTCTACTCTATGGTATAAACAGAAATGATAGCTGTCCATTGAATGTGACCTTGTGGAGATGACTCTTGATCCTAAAATTTCATTATGACTTCATATATTAGCATAGGGTTTAGAGGTGCTTGTTAGATTGCTCATTAGGTCAATAGGTTGCTTGATGTTGTGACTGAATTTATGTATTTATTACTTAGGAACTCACAAATCTTTGGGTGTAATTGCAGAATAGTTTTGTGATGTGTTAGTCACAGAAGCTGTGTTATATCAGGCAAAGAACACATGAAACTCAGGCCAGTTCCCATTCTGTCTTCTCCACTGTAGGTTTGCATTGAGTTTAGTGCTGCTGCTGTACAGGAATGGTTTCAAGGTAGTTTGGAATGATCCACACGAGTTTAGCTACGTGAATGATCTCACTGGGCACACTCGAGGTGTCTGCTATTGGTGTCTGTGAGACACACGATATGGGTTCGATAATTTCAGGTTTGATAAACACAGCTGTAAGTATGAGGAACCTGGGAGTTGAAAAGAAACAAGAGACCTGCTGTGCTTAAATTATAAAATCTCTTTAATTTACTGACAAAATTTGTGCCACATCACATGGCAGAAGTACTAGAGACAGGTGAAGAAGAAATTAGTATTTTTCATGGACTATATAGTGGGCACTTTTGGGGGACTAATCTCACGCCCCCAAAGGCTTCATATTAGCTTTTTCTACAGAACAACAAGAAAGAGTTTACTCTTGGGGTAGGAGCGCAAATGCTGTCAGGTTTTTTCCTATTGTCATTGCAGTTTTGGCCATTTGGATGTTCCTCGTGCATCAGTAATCCATGTGCAACCTTCAGTGTTTCTCCAAGAGCTGCTGTACAGTAAAATATTGGCCCTAAGTACAATGTTTAGCAGCTGCTTCTTCTGAAGGCCTAACAAAACCATGTTAAGCTTGTTAGCTCAGACTTTTGATAATGTTTTGTGCTTTTGTCTGGAGGCTCCTCTGGAGAAAGGGAAGTGAGAGGAAAATATTTGGKCCTAGTGCAGTTATGGTGGACAGATGATTTACACCTTAGCAGCTGTTGAAGTGTTTCCAGACAAATACTACTTTTAACGATTTCTTTTTGCCATAAAATCACCTTTGGATTCAAAACTTTATAGTTTGGAAGGGCTTGTCTGCCTTCAACAATAAAGCACAGTGTACTTGCTGAAAGGCAGAGACTGAACACTGGATTTATTGTGGTACTCTCAGTTGTTTTACTGCAGCTGTCAGTATCTTCTGAAGCCACATTCAAATCTTAGTGGTGGTTGGGTTTTGGGTGTTTTGCTRTTGTCAACAAGAGGCCAAGAGCCAGTGAGATGTTTGGCATTGGTAAACCTGTCCCACGTAAGTTGTGTTAGCTGAATTTCTGTCTCTGATCAAATAATCCTGAATGATAGGCAGCGTTTTCTGCCTAAACACAGCATTTCAGAATGTTTATTCAGTTACTGTTTTTCTGACACCTGATGATAATTCTGACCATAAACTAAGTGGGTATAGATCATGCATCCTAGGTCACTCTGGACAATATTCTGTGATGTCTGAGATGTTTTTGACTAATACCTATCATGGGGGAATATGAGAAAGGGGTCAGATTCAGTCTCGAGTGGAGACAAATAAAACTTGGGGAAAAACTCATGTTTTGCATTATTCATGGTATGATTTCTCCTTGATCCATGAACTCTTTCAGTTTCCAAATAGAAGGTAATTACAAAGCATGTGGACATCCATGTGGTGTAATTGAGAAATATGTTTAGAAGAATAAATCCCTAACAGCTAGCTTTTTTAGCTGGTGCTTTGAAATTCTCTAATTGGATTATTAGCAGATGGTGCCATTTCTATTGTTTTGCCTCACAGCAGTCTTTTCTGAAAAAGGAAGAAAAAAGTACTTTATTTCTAATTAGAAGACTATTTCATCTGGAAAATGTTGCCTTTAGTAATCTGCCTTACAGCTATTGTCAAATAGTGGTAGATAAGGATTTCACTGATTCATGGATCTTTCCTGGAGAATATGGATTATAACTGTTTTCCAGTGAAAAGTGCTCTGGTGCTTACATTGAGAAATTATGCCTCTCCGACACATATTTGTGCTGAAGTCCCTTTGACTCCTCTAGAAGTTGAAATGTAACTTGGCTTGAATTTTTCTTGTATGTACCTCACTAACAGCTGAAAATACTCTTTCATTTAGGAAATACACTGACTGCCACATTCAGGCAGCAAATAGCTCAAACTATTGCTGTTGTAAGTTCTGTGGAGGTAAAAAGTTCTGCTTGTAACTAATTAATCTTCCTGAATGCTTTATAACTCATCATTTGTTGTTTGGATATACATAATTAATCTTCGTAAGTGGAGCATGACTTTGCAACAAGACTTGGGATTTATCCTCAGGCTGAGATTTTTATTTTAGTTTGATGAGGGCAAACAGGCAGAAATTTAGTCTTGAATCAGTTGAGTTACTTTATTCACACCCCATTTAAAGTGATTTACTGATCAATTTCCATTTACTTTGCCCTTGTGAGGCTTGTTTTTAATTTTTTTAGTGTGCAAGTCCATTTTGACTATCAATATGTAGGTTCTAAGATTCCTGATAAAGACAAGTTTACCCATCAACTTAGGGATAAAAGTTCTGTGCTTGTAAGAGCTTTTGCTGTAGAATCCCACCTTTATGAAAAACTTCATTAAGGTTTCCTCAGGGAAGTGAGAGGCTCCTGTAACAGATTTACAAGAGTAGAGAGGATGTACAGTTGCCACTAAAGTGGCACGCGAAGAGCAGACATTCCTAAAATCCTGAATGGGCCACCTAAATTTTCTATATGTCAATGTTAATAGCAGTAAAAAATTGCTTAAATAATTAAAGTTTTCCAGTGTACATGGATGGAGCCTTTGGAGTCTTGGCAGCATTTAACATTTTCTATCCACCCTTTCTAAACCACATCAGGGCTTTAATGTCTTGTTTGGCTCTGCCAGCATTGATGCCCATAGAGTATACTGAGAATGTTGTGCTAACTCCTCGTGTCAGATGAAAAATATCTTCGAAAACAAATGCAGCTTTTAGACACTACTGCTAGAGCCATTGCTCACTAATTTAAAATTTTTGTGATAAGGATTTGACCTGTTTTCATTATTTGCTCACCAAATTGGCTAAATTAGAAAGTAAATGCAAGTATCTGCACAAATTTATATCATTTGAAGTCTAATCACTTGTGATGATTGGCACAAGGATACAGCATCCAGGGGTTAAATATTATCCRGTTAATCAGATGCACATAGAACTTTATGCAGTGTTTGTAATTTCTGTGATGGATAGGCAAGGTATATTTCTTTTTCAATCACTTGTATRGATGCATTTTGCAATAAAAAACTGCATGCTGTAGTTGTTTGCTGAAGCAATACCTGTGATTAAGTTGAAGAGGAAGAGTTCTGTTAAAGTGAGCTTTAATAGAAACATATCAAGCAGCTTGCCATTTGTGGCACTGACCAATAATCTCTTCTAGGCTTTGTTACAGCTTTCTAACCTCTGTCTGGGAAGAGTCTCAAAAGGAAATATAATGATTCTTTTTCCTTTAATGGYTCTCCTGTGGGCTGTGAACTATGGAGTTTGTGTTGGGGATTAAATGGTATTCACTACGTATACACTGATTTTTACTGCAGAAAGGCAYTGCTGTCATGTACTTGTCTGTACAAAAAGCCTGTCTGGCTGGCTGCAGTGAGATCCTRGAGCAAGAGGTGCACCTGCTCGTTAACTTTGATACATCCTGGATGCAGAAGCAGGGGATTCCAGGGCCTGATGGCTACAGCACGTGCTCCTGAGTACAAAATCATTGGCAGCAAAACAGGATTCTGAATGATCAAGGTCAAGCAATGAAATACCACATGAATTTATCTAAAAGTACCTGGGCTTGAGTTGGAAACCAAAGATATAGAATGGGGATAAAATCAGTAAATTTTCTTGTTGAACATTTGTGAATTTTTACTGTTTGGAATTAAGAATTGCTTTAGCTTTATGTTGTCATCTGGTGCCTTCTGAAGSATACATTTATATTTCTGTTTTGGACAGCTGTAGTGGTGACTTCATTGCTGCAGCATGTGTTTATAGGAATTATCAGGCTTGAAACCTGTTATGAGGGTTTTGTGCCTTAGGTCGCTGTGTCTGGCTTTTCAAGGCCTGTGCTGGGCTCTCTGGGTGATGCTGCTGGAAGCCACAGAACTGGCTGTCTGTTGATACTGGTGACTGGGAATGTCCTCTGTTTTAATGCATTAAGCGAGCAAAGAAAGAGGAAGTGTTGAATTTATCTGCCTGTACTGAAGTTGCTCAATGTTTCTTYTAGCCAGACACAAAGAAGAACACTTATAAAAGCCAAAATTGCTCCAGTATAGGCATTACACTGTGAATGCCACTCCAATTGTGCTTTTATAAGAGGACTCAACAAAGCTGTGTTGAGCAAAACTGCCATCCAATTTGAGTGACTTTTTTCCAGTCCCCAAGAATGTATTCTAGGCAAGAGAAGACTAAGCATGTAGAGAACAGACTCTGATTTTTCTTTCAGGAGCTGGTAAGTGCTTGTCAAAAGAACTTGATGGCTATAGCCCAAAAGAAAAGAGCAATCTCTTTAGGGTAGATCCTCAAATATGTGGTGGAAGGGAGGGATGTGAAGGAAGGACAAAAGTGTGAAAGCAAACAGCAGGCTCACTGAACAGGTAATTCACTTGTGATCTGTTATCTGTGAGGCAGGGSTTGGCACTCAAGAATGAAAAGGAATCTGAGAATTATAAATAGAGGGAAAGGACTTTTTTTTACATGCTTTGTTTTGTCTTGTTTTTTTGTTTTTGTTT